>NW_027479279.1:0-166667 GCF_051014685.1 Ptiloglossa arizonensis | reverse complement strand
TACACGTTATACGTTATACGTTATACGTTATACGTTATACGTTATACGTTATACGTTATACGTTATACGTTATACGTTATACGTTATACGTTATGCGTCATAGGATATACGTTATACGTTATACGTTGTACGTTATACGCTATACGTTATACGTTATACGTTATGCGTTATACGTTATACGTTATACGTTATACGTTATACGTTATACGTTGTACGTTATACGTTATTCGTTATACGTTATACGTTAGACGTTGTACGTTATACGTTATACGTTATACGTTATACGCTATACGTTATACGTTATACGTTATACGTTATACGTTATACGTTATACGTTATACGTTATACGTTATACGTTACACGTTATACGTTATACGTTATACGTTATACGTTATACGTTATACGTTATACGTTATACGTTATACGTTATACGTTATACGTTATGCGTTATAGGATATACGTTATACGTTATACGTTGTACGTTATACGTAATACGTTGTACGTTATACGTTCTACGTTAGACGTTATAAGTTAAACGTTGTACGTTATACGTTATACGTTATACGTTATACGTTATACGTTATACGTTATACGTTATACGTTATACGTTATACGCTATACGTTATACGTTATACGTTATACGTTATACGTTATACGTTATACGTTATACGATATACGTAATATGTAATACGTTATACGTTTTACGTTAATCGTTATACGTTATACGTTATACGCTATACGTTATACGTTATACGTTATACGCTATACGTTATACGTTATACGTTATACGTTATACGTTATACGTTATACGTTATACGTTATACGTTATACGTTATACGTTATACGTTATACGTTATACGTTACACGTTATACGTTATACGTTATACGTTACACGTTATACGTTATACGTTATACGTTATACGTTATACGTTATACGTTATACGTTATACGTTATACGTTATACGTTATACGTTATGCGTTATAGGATATACGTTATACGTTATACGTTGTACGTTATACGTTATACGTTGTACGTTATACGTTCTACGTTATACGTTATAAGTTAAACGTTGTACGTTATACGTTATACGTTATACGTTATACGTTATACGTTATACGTTATACGTTATATGTTATACGTTATACGCTATACGTTATACGTTATACGTTATACGTTATACGTTATACGTTATACGATATACGTAATATGTAATACGTTATACGTTTTACGTTAATCGTTATACGTTATACGTTATACGCTATACGTTATACGTTATACGTTATACGTTATACGCTATACGTTATACGTTATACGTTATGCGTTATACGTTATGCGTTATACGTTATACGTTATACGTTATACGTTATACGTTATACGTTGTACGTTATACGTTATTCGTTATACGTTATACGTTAGACGTTGTACGTTATACGTTATACGTTATACGTTATACGCTATACGTTATACGTTATACGTTATACGTTATACGTTATACGTTATACGTTATACGTTATACGTTATACGTTATACGTTATACGTTACACGTTATACGTTATACGTTATACGTTACACGTTATACGTTATACGTTATACGTTATACGTTATACGTTATACGTTATACGTTATACGTTATACGTTATACGTTATACGTTATACGTTATACGTTATACGTTATGCGTTATAGGATATACGTTATACGTTATACGTTGTACGTTATACGTTATACGTTATATGTTATACGTCATGCGTTATACGTTATACGTTATTCGTTATACGGTATACGTTAAACGTTGTACGTTATACGTTATACGTTATACGTTATACGTTATACGTTGTACGGTATACGTTATACGTTATACGTTATACGCTATACGTTATACGTTAAACGTTGTACGATATACGTTATACGTCATACGTTATACGTTATACGTTATACGTTATACGTTATACGTTCTACGTTATACGTTATACGTTAAACGTTGTACGTTATACGTTATACGTTATACGTTATACGTTATACGTTATACGTTATACGTTATACGTTATACGTTATACCTTATACGTTATACGTTATACGTTATACGTTATACATTATACGTTGTACGTTGAACGTTGTACGTTATACGTTATACGTTATACGTTATACGTTATACGTTATACGTTATACGTTATACGTTATACGTTATACGTTATACGTTATACGTTATACGTTATACGTTATACGACATACGTTATACGTTATACGTTATACGTTATACGTTATACGTTATACGTTATACGTTATACGTTATACGTTATACGTTATGCGTTATAGGATATACGTTATACGTTATACGTTGTACGTTATACGTTATACGTTATACGTTAAACGTTGTACGTTATACGTTATACGTCATACGTTATACGTTATACGTTATACGTTATACGTTCTACGTTATACGTTATACGTTATACGTTATACGTTATACGTTATACGTTATACGTTATACGTTATACGTTATACGTTATACGTTATACGTTATACGTTATATCTTATACGTTATACCTTATGCGTTATAGGATATACGTTATACGTTATACGTTGTACGTTATACGTTATACGTTGTACGTTAAACGTTCTACGTTATACGTTATACGTTAAACGTTGTACGTTATACGTTATACGTTATACGTTATACGTTATACGTTATACGTTATACGTTATACGTTATACGTTATACGTTATACGTTATACGTTATACGTTATAGGATATACGTAATACGTTATACGTTGTACGTTATACGTTATACGTTATACGTTATACGTTATACGTTAAACGTTGTACGTTATACGTTATACGTTATACGTTATACGTTATACGTTATACGTTATACGTTATACGTTATACGTTATGCGTTATAGGATATACGTTATACGTTATACGTTGTACGTTATACGTTATACGTTGTACGTTATACGTTCTACGTTATACGTTATAAGTTAAACGTTGTACGTTATACGTTATACGTTATACGTTATACGTTATACGTTATACGTTATACGTTATACGTTATACGTTATACGTTATACGTTATACGTTATACGTTACACGTTATACGTTATACGTTATACGTTATACGTTATACGTTATACGTTATACGTTATACGTTATACGTTATACGTTATACGTTATGCGTTATAGGATATACGTTATACGTTATACGTTGTACGTTATACGTTATACGTTGTACGTTATACGTTCTACGTTATACGTTATAAGTTAAACATTGTACGTTATACGTTATACGTTATACGTTATACGTTATACGTTATACGTTATACGTTATACGTTATACGTTATACGTTATACGTTATACGTTATACGTTATACGTTATACGTTATACGTTATACGTTATATCTTATACGTTATACGTTATGCGTTATAGGATATACGTTATACGTTATACGTTGTACGTTATACGTTATACGTCATACGTTATACGTTATACGTTATACGTTATACGTTATACGTTATACGTTATACGTTATACGTTATACGTTATACGTTATACGTTATGCGTTATAGGATATACGTTATACGTTATACGTTGTACGTTATACGTTATACGTTATACGTTATACGTTATACGTTATACGTTCTACGTTATACGTTATACGTTAAACGTTGTACGTTATACGTTATACGTTATACGTTATACGTTATAAGTAATACGTTATACGTTATACGTTATGCGTTATACGTTATACGTTATACGTTATACGTTATACGTTATACGTTATACGTTATACGTTATACGTTATACGTTATACGTTATACGTTATACGTTATACGTTATACGTTATACGTTATACGTTATACGTTATACGTTATACGTTATACGTTATACGTTATACGTTATACGTTATACGTTATACGTTATACGTTATACGTTATACGTTATACCTTATACGTTATACGTTATGCGTTATAGGATATACGTTATACGTTATACGTTGTACGTTATACGTTATACGTTGTACGTTATACGTTCTACGTTATACGTTATACGTTATACGTTCTACGTTATACGTTATACGTTAAACGTTGTACGTTATACGTTATACGTTATACGTTATACGTTATAAGTAATACGTTATACGTTATACGTTATGCGTTATACGTTATACGTTATACGTTATACGTTATACGTTATACGTTATACGTTATGCGTTATACGTTATACGTTATACGTTATACGTTATACGTTATACGTTGTACGTTATACGTTATACGTTATACGTTATACGTTAGACGTTGTACGTTATACGTTGTACGTTATACGTTATACGCTATACGTTATACGTTATACGTTATACGTTATACGTTATACGTTATACGTTATACGTTATACGTTATACGTTATACGTTATACGTTATACGTTATACGTTACACGTTATACGTTATACGTTATACGTTATACGTTATACGTTATACGTTATACGTTATACGTTATACGTTATACGTTATACGTTATGCGTTATAGGATATACGTTATACGTTATACGTTGTACGTTATACGTTATACGTTATATGTTATACGTCATGCGATATATGTTATACGTTATTCGTTATACGGTATACGTTAAACGTTGTACGTTATACGTTATACGTTATACGTTATACGTTATACGTTGTACGGTATACGTTATACGTTATACGTTATACGCTATACGTTATACGTTAAACGTTGTACGTTATACGTTATACGTCATACGTTATACGTTATACGTTATACGTTATGCGTTCTACGTTCTACGTTATACGTTATACGTTAAACGTTGTACGTTATACGTTATACGTTATACGTTATACGTTATACGTTATACGTTATACGTTATACGTTATACGTTATACCTTATACGTTATACGTTATACGTTATACGTTATACATTATACGTTGTACGTTGAACGTTGTACGTTATACGTTATACGTTATACGTTATACGTTATACGTTATACGTTATACGTTATACGTTATACGTTATACGTTATACGTTATACGTTATACGTTATACGTTATACGACATACGTTATACGTTATACGTTATACGTTATACGTTATACGTTATACGTTATACGTTATACGTTATACGTTATACGTTATGCGTTATAGGATATACGTTATACGTTATACGTTGTACGTTATACGTTATACGTTGTACGTTATACGTTCTAAGTTATACGTTATACGTTAAACGTTGTACGTTATACGTTATACGTCATACGTTATACGTTATACGTTATACGTTATACGTTCTACGTTATACGTTATACGTTATACGTTATACGTTATACGTTATACGTTATACGTTATACGTTATACGTTATACGTTATACGTTATACGTTATATCTTATACGTTATACGTTATGCGTTATAGGATATACGTTATACGTTATACGTTGTACGTTATACGTTATACGTTGTACGTTAAACGTTCTACGTTATACGTTATACGTTAAACGTTGTACGTTATACGTTATACGTTATACGTTATACGTTATACGTTATACGTTATACGTTATACGTTATACGTTATACGTTATACGTTATACGTTATACGTTATAGGATATACGTAATACGTTATACGTTGTACGTTATACGTTATACGTTATACGTTAAACGTTGTACGTTATACGTTATACGTTATACGTTATACGTTATACGTTATACGTTATACGTTATACGTTATACGTTATACATTATACGTTATGCGTTATAGGATATACGTTATACGTTATACGTTGTACGTTATACGTTATACGTTGTACGTTATACGTTCTACGTTATACGTTATAAGTTAAACGTTGTACGTTATACGTTATACGTTATACGTTATACGTTATACGTTATACGTTATACGTTATACGTTATACGTTATACGTTATACGTTATACGTTATACGTTATACGTTACACGTTATACGGTATACGTTATACGTTATACGTTATACGTTATACGTTATACGTTATACGTTATACGTTATACGTTATACGTTATATGTTATGCGTTATAGGATATACGTTATACGTTATACGTTGTACGTTATACGTTATACGTTGTACGTTATACGTTCTACGTTATACGTTATAAGTTAAACGTTGTACGTTATACGTTATACGTTATACGTTATACGTTATACGTTATACGTTATACGTTATACGTTATACGTTATACGTTATACGTTATACGTTATACGTTATACGTTATACGTTATACGTTATGCGTTATAGGATATACGTTATACGTTATACGTTGTACGTTATACGTTATACGTTATACGTTATACGTTATACGTTATGCGTTATAGGATATACGTTATACGTTATACGTTGTACGTTATACGTTATACGTTATATCTTATACGTTATACGTTATGCGTTATAGGATATACGTTATACGTTATACGGTGTACGTTATACGTTATACGTTGTACGTTAAACGTTCTACGTTATACGTTATACGTTAATCGTTGTACGTTATACGTTACACGTCATACGTTATACGTTATACGTTATACGTTATACGTTATACGTTATACGTTATACGTTATACGTTATACGTTATACGTTATACGTTATACGTTATGCGTTATAGGATATACGTTATACGTTATACGTTGTACGTTATACGTTATACGTTATACGTTATACGTTATACGTTCTACGTTATACGTTATACGTTAAACGTTGTACGTTATACGTTATACGTTATACGTTATACGTTATAAGTAATACGTTATACGTTATACGTTATGCGTTATACGTTATACGTTATACGTTATACGTTATACGTTATACGTTATACGTTATACGTTATACGTTATACGTTATACGTTATACGTTATACGTTATACGTTATACGTTATACGTTATACGTTATACGTTATACGTTATACGTTATACGTTATACGTTATACGTTATACGTTATACGTTATACATTATACGTTGTACGTTGAACGTTGTACGTTATACGTTATACGTTATACGTTATACGTTATACGTTATACGTTATACGTTATACGTTATACGTTATACGTTATACGTTATACGTTATACGTTATACGTTATACGTTATACGTTATACGACATACGTTATACGTTATACGTTATACGTTATACGTTATACGTTATACGTTATACGTTATACGTTATACGTTATACGTTATGCGTTATAGGATATACGTTATACGTTATACGTTGTACGTTATACGTTATACGTTGTACGTTATACGTTCTAAGTTATACGTTATACGTTAAACGTTGTACGTTATACGTTATACGTTATACGTTATACGTTATACGTTATACGTTATACGTTATACGTTATACGTTATACGTTATACGTTATACGTTATAGGATATACGTAATACGTTATACGTTGTACGTTATACGTTATACGTTATACGTTAAACGTTGTACGTTATACGTTATACGTTATACGTTATACGTTATACGTTATACGTTATACGTTATACGTTATACGTTATGCGTTATAGGATATACGTTATACGTTATACGTTGTACGTTATACGTTATACGTTGTACGTTATACGTTCTACGTTATACGTTATAAGTTAAACGTTGTACGTTATACGTTATACGTTATACGTTATACGTTATACGTTATACGTTATACGTTATACGTTATACGTTATACGTTATACGTTATACGTTATACGTTATACGTTACACGTTATACGGTATACGTTATACGTTATACGTTATACGTTATACGTTATACGTTATACGTTATACGTTATACGTTATATGTTATGCGTTATAGGATATACGTTATACGTTATACGTTGTACGTTATACGTTATACGTTGTACGTTATACGTTCTACGTTATACGTTATAAGTTAAACGTTGTACGTTATACGTTATACGTTATACGTTATACGTTATACGTTATACGTTATACGTTATACGTTATACGTTATACGTTATACGTTATACGTTATATCTTATACGTTATACGTTATGCGTTATAGGATATACGTTATACGTTATACGTTGTACGTTATACGTTATACGTCATACGTTATACGTTATACGTTATACGTTATACGTTATACGTTATACGTTATACGTTATACGTTATACGTTATACGTTATGCGTTATAGGATATACGTTATACGTTATACGTTGTACGTTATACGTTATACGTTATACGTTATACGTTATACGTTATACGTTCTACGTTATACGTTATACGTTAAACGTTGTACGTTATACGTTATACGTTATACGTTATAAGTAATACGTTATACGTTATACGTTATGCGTTATACGTTATACGTTGTACGTTATACGTTATACGTTATACGTTATACGTTATACGTTATACGTTATACGTTATACGTTTTACGTTATACGTTATACGTTATACGTTATACGTTATACGTTATACGTTATACGTTATACGTTATACGTTATACGTTATACGTTATACGTTATACCTTATACGTTATACGTTATGCGTTATAGGATATACGTTATACGTTATACGTTGTACGTTATACGTTATACGTTGTACGTTATACGTTCTACGTTATACGTTATACGTTAAACGTTGTACGTTATACGTTATACGTTATACGTTATACGTTATAAGTAATACGTTATACGTTATACGTTATGCGTTATACGTTATACGTTATACGTTATACGTTATACGTTATACGTTATACGTTGTACGTTATACGTTATACGTTATACGTTATACGTTATACGTTATACGTTATACGTTATACGTTATACGTTATACGTTATACGTTATACGTTATACGTTATACGTTATACGTTATATTTTATACGTTATACGTTATGCGTTATACGTTATACGTTATACGTTATACGTTATACGTTATACGTTATACGTTATACGTTATACGTTATACGTTATACGTTATACGACATACGTTATACGTTATACGTTATACGTTATACGTTATACGTTATACGTTATACGTTATACGTTATACGTTATACGTTATGCGTTATAGGATATACGTTATACGTTATACGTTGTACGTTATACGTTATACGTTGTACGTTATACGTTCTAAGTTATACGTTATACGTTAAACGTTGTACGTTATACGTTATACGTTATACGTTATACGTTATACGTTATACGTTATACGTTATACGTTATACGTTATACGTTATACGTTATACGTTATAGGATATACGTAATACGTTATACGTTGTACGTTATACGTTATACGTTATACGTTAAACGTTGTACGTTATACGTTATACGTTATACGTTATACGTTATACGTTATACGTTATACGTTATACGTTATACGTTATACGTTATGCGTTATAGGATATACGTTATACGTTATACGTTGTACGTTATACGTTATACGTTGTACGTTATACGTTCTACGTTATACGTTATAAGTTAAACGTTGTACGTTATACGTTATACGTTATACGTTATACGTTATACGTTATACGTTATACGTTATACGTTATACGTTATACGTTATACGTTATACGTTATACGTTATACGTTATACGTTACACGTTATACGGTATACGTTATACGTTATACGTTATACGTTATACGTTATACGTTATACGTTATACGTTATACGTTATATGTTATGCGTTATAGGATATACGTTATACGTTATACGTTGTACGTTATACGTTATACGTTGTACGTTATACGTTCTACGTTATACGTTATAAGTTAAACGTTGTACGTTATACGTTATACGTTATACGTTATACGTTATACGTTATACGTTATACGTTATACGTTATACGTTATACGTTATACGTTATACGTTATATCTTATACGTTATACGTTATGCGTTATAGGATATACGTTATACGTTATACGTTGTACGTTATACGTTATACGTCATACGTTATACGTTATACGTTATACGTTATACGTTATACGTTATACGTTATACGTTATACGTTATACGTTATACGTTATGCGTTATAGGATATACGTTATACGTTATACGTTGTACGTTATACGTTATACGTTATACGTTATACGTTATACGTTATACGTTCTACGTTATACGTTATACGTTAAACGTTGTACGTTATACGTTATACGTTATACGTTATAAGTAATACGTTATACGTTATACGTTATGCGTTATACGTTATACGTTATACGTTATACGTTATACGTTATACGTTATACGTTATACGTTATACGTTATACGTTATACGTTTTACGTTATACGTTATACGTTATACGTTATACGTTATACGTTATACGTTATACGTTATACGTTATACGTTATACGTTATACGTTATACGTTATACCTTATACGTTATACGTTATGCGTTATAGGATATACGTTATACGTTGTACGTTGTACGTTATACGTTATACGTTGTACGTTATACGTTCTACGTTCTACGTTATACGTTAAACGTTTTACGTTATACGTTATACGTCATACGTTATACGTTATACGTTATACGTTATACGTTCTACGTTATACGTTATACGTTAAACGTTGTACGTTATACGTTATACGTTATACGTTATACGTTTTACGTTATACGTTATGCGTTATACGTTATACGTTATACGTTATACGTTATACGTTATACGTTATACGTTATACGTTATACGTTATACGTTATACGATATACGTAATATGTAATACGTCATACGTTTTACGTTAATCGTTATACGTTATACGCTATACGTTATACGTTATACGTTATACGTTATACGTTATACGTTATACGTTATACGTTATACGTTATGCGTTATACGTTATACGTTATACGTTATACGTTATACGTTATACGTTGTACGTTATACGTTATACGTTATACGTTATACGTTAGACGTTGTACGTTATACGTTATACGTTATACGTTATACGCTATACGTTATACGTTATACGTTATACGTTATACGTTATACGTTATACGTTATACGTTATACGTTATACGTTATACGTTATACGTTATACGTTATACGTTATACGTTACACGTTATACGTTATACGTTATACGTTATACGTTATACGTTATACGTTATACGTTATACGTTATACGTTATACGTTATACGTTATGCGTTATAGGATATACGTTATACGTTATACGTTGTACGTTATACGTTATACGTTATATGTTATACGTCATGCGATATATGTTATACGTTATTCGTTATACGGTATACGTTAAACGTTGTACGTTATACGTTATACGTTATACGTTATACGTTATACGTTATACGTTGTACGGTATACGTTATACGTTATACGTTATACGCTATACGTTATACGTTGTACGTTATACGTAATACGTTGTACGTTATACGTTCTACGTTATACGTTATAAGTTAAACGTTGTACGTTATACGTTATACGTTATACGTTATACGTTATACGTTATACGTCATACGTTATACGTTATACGTTATACGTTATACGTTATACGTTATACGTTATACGTTATACGTTCTACGTTATACGTTATACGTTATACGTTATGCGTTATAGGATATACGTTATACGTTATACGTTGTACGTTATACGTTATACGTTATACGTTATACGTTATACGTTATACGTTCTACGTTATACGTTATACGTTAAACGTTGTACGTTATACGTTATACGTTATACGTTATACGTTATAAGTAATACGTTATACGTTATACGTTATGCGTTATACGTTATACGTTATACGTTATACGTTATACGTTATACGTTATACGTTATACGTTATACGTTATACGTTATACGTTATACGTTATACGTTATACGTTATACGTTATACGTTATACGTTATACGTTATACGTTATACGTTATACGTTATACGTTATACGTTATATTTTATACGTTATACGTTATGCGTTATAGGATATACGTTATACGTTATACGTTGTACGTTATACGTTATACGTTGTACGTTAAACGTTCTACGTTATACGTTATACGTTATACGTTATACGTTATAAGTAATACGTTATACGTTATACGTTATGCGTTATACGTTATACGTTATACGTTATACGTTATACGTTATACGTTATACGTTATACGTTATACGTTATACGTTATACGTTATACGTTATACGTTATACGTTATACGTTATACGTTATACGTTATACGTTATGCGTTATAGGATATACGTTATACGTTATACGTTGTACGTTATACGTTATACGTTGTACGTTATACGTTCTACGTTATACGTTATAAGTTAAACGTTGTACGTTATACGTTATACGTTATACGTTATACGTTATACGTTATACGTTATACGTTATACGTTATACGTTATACGTTATACGTTATACGTTAAACGTTATACGTTATACGTTATACGTTATACGTTATACGTTATACGTTATACATTATACGTTATGCGTTATAGGATATACGTTATACGTTATACGTTGTACGTTATACGTTATACGTTGTACGTTATACGTTCTACGTTATACGTTATAAGTTAAACGTTGTACGTTATACGTTATACGTTATACGTTATACGTTATACGTTATACGTTATACGTTATACGTTATACGTTATACGTTATACGTTATACGTTATACGTTATACGTTACACGTTATACGGTATACGTTATACGTTATACGTTATACGTTATACGTTATACGTTATACGTTATACGTTATACGTTATACGTTATATGTTATGCGTTATAGGATATACGTTATACGTTATACGTTGTACGTTATACGTTATACGTTGTACGTTATACGTTCTACGTTATACGTTATAAGTTAAACGTTGTACGTTATACGTTATACGTTATACGTTATACGTTATACGTTATACGTTATACGTTATACGTTATACGTTATACGTTATACGTTATACGTTATACGTTATACGTTATACGTTATGCGTTATAGGATATACGTTATACGTTATACGTTGTACGTTATACGTTATACGTTATACGTTATACGTTATACGTTATGCGTTATAGGATATACGTTATACGTTATACGTTGTACGTTATACGTTATACGTTATATCTTATACGTTATACGTTATGCGTTATAGGATATACG
The DNA here is from genome assembly GCF_051014685.1 of Ptiloglossa arizonensis. Taxonomy (NCBI): domain Eukaryota; kingdom Metazoa; phylum Arthropoda; class Insecta; order Hymenoptera; family Colletidae; genus Ptiloglossa; species Ptiloglossa arizonensis. The sequence goes on along the minus strand of NW_027479279.1, from coordinate 153,564 downwards.
TTATACGTTATACGGTGTACGTTATACGTTATACGTTGTACGTTAAACGTTCTACGTTATACGTTATACGTTAATCGTTGTACGTTATACGTTACACGTCATACGTTATACGTTATACGTTATACGTTATACGTTATACGTTATACGTTATACGTTATACGTTATACGTTATACGTTATACGTTATACGTTATGCGTTATAGGATATACGTTATACGTTATACGTTGTACGTTATACGTTATACGTTATACGTTATACGTTATACGTTCTACGTTATACGTTATACGTTAAACGTTGTACGTTATACGTTATACGTTATACGTTATACGTTATAAGTAATACGTTATACGTTATACGTTATGCGTTATACGTTATACGTTATACGTTATACGTTATACGTTATACGTTATACGTTATACGTTATACGTTATACGTTATACGTTATACGTTATACGTTATACGTTATACGTTATACGTTATACGTTATACGTTATACGTTATACGTTATACGTTATACGTTATACGTTATACGTTATACGTTATACATTATACGTTGTACGTTGAACGTTGTACGTTATACGTTATACGTTATACGTTATACGTTATACGTTATACGTTATACGTTATACGTTATACGTTATACGTTATACGTTATACGTTATACGTTATACGTTATACGTTATACGTTATACGACATACGTTATACGTTATACGTTATACGTTATACGTTATACGTTATACGTTATACGTTATACGTTATACGTTATACGTTATGCGTTATAGGATATACGTTATACGTTATACGTTGTACGTTATACGTTATACGTTGTACGTTATACGTTCTAAGTTATACGTTATACGTTAAACGTTGTACGTTATACGTTATACGTTATACGTTATACGTTATACGTTATACGTTATACGTTATACGTTATACGTTATACGTTATACGTTATACGTTATAGGATATACGTAATACGTTATACGTTGTACGTTATACGTTATACGTTATACGTTAAACGTTGTACGTTATACGTTATACGTTATACGTTATACGTTATACGTTATACGTTATACGTTATACGTTATACGTTATGCGTTATAGGATATACGTTATACGTTATACGTTGTACGTTATACGTTATACGTTGTACGTTATACGTTCTACGTTATACGTTATAAGTTAAACGTTGTACGTTATACGTTATACGTTATACGTTATACGTTATACGTTATACGTTATACGTTATACGTTATACGTTATACGTTATACGTTATACGTTATACGTTATACGTTACACGTTATACGGTATACGTTATACGTTATACGTTATACGTTATACGTTATACGTTATACGTTATACGTTATACGTTATATGTTATGCGTTATAGGATATACGTTATACGTTATACGTTGTACGTTATACGTTATACGTTGTACGTTATACGTTCTACGTTATACGTTATAAGTTAAACGTTGTACGTTATACGTTATACGTTATACGTTATACGTTATACGTTATACGTTATACGTTATACGTTATACGTTATACGTTATACGTTATACGTTATACGTTATATCTTATACGTTATACGTTATGCGTTATAGGATATACGTTATACGTTATACGTTGTACGTTATACGTTATACGTCATACGTTATACGTTATACGTTATACGTTATACGTTATACGTTATACGTTATACGTTATACGTTATACGTTATACGTTATGCGTTATAGGATATACGTTATACGTTATACGTTGTACGTTATACGTTATACGTTATACGTTATACGTTATACGTTATACGTTCTACGTTATACGTTATACGTTAAACGTTGTACGTTATACGTTATACGTTATACGTTATAAGTAATACGTTATACGTTATACGTTATGCGTTATACGTTATACGTTATACGTTATACGTTATACGTTGTACGTTATACGTTATACGTTGTACGTTAAACGTTCTACGTTATACGTTATACGTTATACGTTATACGTTATAAGTAATACGTTATACGTTATACGTTATGCGTTATACGTTATACGTTATACGTTATACGTTATACGTTATACGTTATACGTTATACGTTATACGTTATACGTTATACGTTATACGTTATACGTTATACGTTATACGTTATACGTTATACGTTATACGTTATACCTTATACGTTATACCTTATACGTTATACGTTATACGTTATATCTTATACGTTATACCTTATGCGTTATAGGATATACGTTATACGTTATACGTTGTACGTTATACGTTATACGTTGTACGTTAAACGTTCTACGTTATACGTTATACGTTATACGTTATACGTTATACGTTATACGTTATACGTTATACGTTATACGTTATACGTTATACGTTATACGTTATACGTTATACGTTATACGTTATACGTTATACGTTATACGTTATACGTTATACGTTATACGTTATACCTTATACGTTATACCTTATACGTTATACGTTATGCGTTATAGGATATACGTTATACGTTATACGTTGTACGTTATACGTTATACGTTGTACGTTATACGTTCTACGTTCTACGTTATACGTTAAACGTTGTACGTTATACGTTATACGTCATACGTTATACGTTATACGTAATACGTTATACGTTCTACGTTATACGTTATACGTTAAACGTTGTACGTTATACGTTATACGTTATACGTTATACGTTTTACGTTATACGTTATGCGTTATACGTTATGCGTTATACGTTATACGTTATACGTTATACGTTATACGTTATACGTTATACGTTATACGATATACGTAATATGTAATACGTCGTACGTTTTACGTTGTACGTTATACGTTATACGTTATATGTTATACGTCATGCGACATATGTTATACGTTATTCGTTATACGGTATACGTTAAACGTTGTACGTTATACGTTATACGTTATACGTTATACGTTATACGTTGTACGGTATACGTTATACGTTATACGTTATACGCTATACGTTATACGTTAAACGTTGTACGTTATACGTTATACGTCATACGTTATACGTTATACGTTATGCGTTATACGTTCTACGTTATACGTTATACGTTAAACGTTGTACGTTATACGTTATACGTTATACGTTATACGTTATACGTTATACGTTATACGTTATACGTTATACGTTATACCTTATACGTTATACGTTATACGTTATACGTTATACATTATACGTTGTACGTTGAACGTTGTACGTTATACGTTATACGTTATACGTTATACGTTATACGTTATACGTTATACGTTATACGTTATACGTTATACGTTATACGTTATACGTTATACGTTATACGTTATACGACATACGTTATACGTTATACGTTATACGTTATACGTTATACGTTATACGTTATACGTTATACGTTATACGTTATACGTTATGCGTTATAGGATATACGTTATACGTTATACGTTGTACGTTATACGTTATACGTTGTACGTTATACGTTCTAAGTTATACGTTATACGTTAAACGTTGTACGTTATACGTTATACGTTCTACGTTATACGTTATACGTTAAACGTTGTACGTTATACGTTATACGTTATACGTTATACGTTATACGTTATACGTTATACGTTATACGTTATACGTTATACCTTATACGTTATACGTTATACGTTATACGTTATACATTATACGTTGTACGTTGAACGTTGTACGTTATACGTTATACGTTATACGTTATACGTTATACGTTATACGTTATACGTTATACGTTATACGTTACACGTTATACGTTATACGTTATACGTTATACGTTATACGACATACGTTATACGTTATACGTTATACGTTATACGTTATACGTTATACGTTATACGTTATACGTTATACGTTATACGTTATGCGTTATAGGATATACGTTATACGTTATACGTTGTACGTTATACGTTATACGTTATACGTTAAACGTTGTACGTTATACGTTATACGTCATACGTTATACGTTATACGTTATACGTTATACGTTCTGCGTTATACGTTATACGTTATACGTTATACGTTATACGTTATACGTTATACGTTATACGTTATACGTTATACGTTATACGTTATACGTTATATCTTATACGTTATACCTTATGCGTTATAGGATATACGTTATACGTTATACGTTGTACGTTATACGTTATACGTTGTACGTTAAACGTTCTACGTTATACGTTATACGTTAAACGTTGTACGTTATACGTTATACGTTATACGTTATACGTTATACGTTATACGTTATACGTTATACGTTATACGTTATAGGATATACGTTATACGTTATACGTTGTACGTTATACGTTATACGTTGTACGTTATACGTTCTACGTTCTACGTTATACGTTAAACGTTGTACGTTATACGTTATACGTCATACGTTATACGTTATACGTTATACGTTATACGTTCTACGTTATACGTTATACGTTAAACGTTGTACGTTATACGTTATACGTTATACGTTATACGTTTTACGTTATACGTTATGCGTTATACGTTATACGTTATACGTTATACGTTATACGTTATACGTTATACGTTATACGTTATACGTTATACGATATACGTAATATGTAATACGTCGTACGTTTTACGTTGTACGTTATACGTTATACGTTATATGTTATACGTCATGCGACATATGTTATACGTTATTCGTTATACGGTATACGTTAAACGTTGTACGTTATACGTTATACGTTATACGTTATACGTTATACGTTATACGTTATACGTTATACGTTATACGTTATACCTTATACGTTATACGTTATACGTTATACGTTATACGTTCTACGTTATACGTTATACGTTAAACGTTGTACGTTATACGTTATACGTTATACGTTATACGTTATACGTTATACGTTATACGTTATACGTTATACGTTATACCTTATACGTTATACGTTATACGTTATACGTTATACATTATACGTTGTACGTTGAACGTTGTACGTTATACGTTATACGTTATACGTTATACGTTATACGTTATACGTTATACGTTATACGTTATACGTTACACGTTATACGTTATACGTTATACGTTATACGTTATACGACATACGTTATACGTTATACGTTATACGTTATACGTTATACGTTATACGTTATACGTTATACGTTATACGTTATACGTTATGCGTTATAGGATATACGTTATACGTTATACGTTGTACGTTATACGTTATACGTTATACGTTAAACGTTGTACGTTATACGTTATACGTCATACGTTATACGTTATACGTTATACGTTATACGTTCTGCGTTATACGTTATACGTTATACGTTATACGTTATACGTTATACGTTATACGTTATACGTTATACGTTATACGTTATACGTTATACGTTATATCTTATACGTTATACCTTATGCGTTATAGGATATACGTTATACGTTATACGTTGTACGTTATACGTTATACGTTGTACGTTAAACGTTCTACGTTATACGTTATACGTTAAACGTTGTACGTTATACGTTATACGTTATACGTTATACGTTATACGTTATACGTTATACGTTATACGTTATACGTTATAGGATATACGTTATACGTTATACGTTGTACGTTATACGTTATACGTTGTACGTTATACGTTCTACGTTCTACGTTATACGTTAAACGTTGTACGTTATACGTTATACGTCATACGTTATACGTTATACGTTATACGTTATACGTTCTACGTTATACGTTATACGTTAAACGTTGTACGTTATACGTTATACGTTATACGTTATACGTTTTACGTTATACGTTATGCGTTATACGTTATGCGTTATACGTTATACGTTATACGTTATACGTTATACGTTATACGTTATACGTTATACGATATACGTAATATGTAATACGTCGTACGTTTTACGTTGTACGTTATACGTTATACGTTATATGTTATACGTCATGCGACATATGTTATACGTTATTCGTTATACGGTATACGTTAAACGTTGTACGTTATACGTTATACGTTATACGTTATACGTTATACGTTGTACGGTATACGTTATACGTTATACGTTATACGCTATACGTTATACGTTAAACGTTGTACGTTATACGTTATACGTCATACGTTATACGTTATACGTTATGCGTTATACGTTCTACGTTATACGTTATACGTTAAACGTTGTACGTTATACGTTATACGTTATACGTTATACGTTATACGTTATACGTTATACGTTATACGTTATACGTTATACCTTATACGTTATACGTTATACGTTATACGTTATACATTATACGTTGTACGTTGAACGTTGTACGTTATACGTTATACGTTATACGTTATACGTTATACGTTATACGTTATACGTTATACGTTATACGTTATACGTTATACGTTATACGTTATACGTTATACGTTATACGACATACGTTATACGTTATACGTTATACGTTATACGTTATACGTTATACGTTATACGTTATACGTTATACGTTATGCGTTATAGGATATACGTTATACGTTATACGTTGTACGTTATACGTTATACGTTGTACGTTATACGTTCTAAGTTATACGTTATACGTTAAACGTTGTACGTTATACGTTATACGTTCTACGTTATACGTTATACGTTAAACGTTGTACGTTATACGTTATACGTTATACGTTATACGTTATACGTTATACGTTATACGTTATACGTTATACGTTATACCTTATACGTTATACGTTATACGTTATACGTTATACATTATACGTTGTACGTTGAACGTTGTACGTTATACGTTATACGTTATACGTTATACGTTATACGTTATACGTTATACGTTATACGTTATACGTTACACGTTATACGTTATACGTTATACGTTATACGTTATACGACATACGTTATACGTTATACGTTATACGTTATACGTTATACGTTATACGTTATACGTTATACGTTATACGTTATACGTTATGCGTTATAGGATATACGTTATACGTTATACGTTGTACGTTATACGTTATACGTTATACGTTAAACGTTGTACGTTATACGTTATACGTCATACGTTATACGTTATACGTTATACGTTATACGTTCTGCGTTATACGTTATACGTTATACGTTATACGTTATACGTTATACGTTATACGTTATACGTTATACGTTATACGTTATACGTTATACGTTATATCTTATACGTTATACCTTATGCGTTATAGGATATACGTTATACGTTATACGTTGTACGTTATACGTTATACGTTGTACGTTAAACGTTCTACGTTATACGTTATACGTTAAACGTTGTACGTTATACGTTATACGTTATACGTTATACGTTATACGTTATACGTTATACGTTATACGTTATACGTTATACGTTATACGTTATACGTTATACGTTATACGTTATACGTTATAGGATATACGTAATACGTTATACGTTGTACGTTATACGTTATACGTTATACGTTAAACGTTGTACGTTATACGTTATACGTTATACGTTATACGTTATACGTTATACGTTATACGTTATACGTTATACGTTATGCGTTATAGGATATACGTTATACGTTATACGTTGTACGTTATACGTTATACGTTATACGTTATTCGTTATACGTTATACGTTAGACGTTGTACGTTATACGTTATACGTTATACGTTATACGCTATACGTTATATCTTATACGTTATACCTTATGCGTTATAGGATATACGTTATACGTTATACGTTGTACGTTATACGTTATACGTTGTACGTTAAACGTTCTACGTTATACGTTATACGTTATACGTTATACGTTATACGTTATACGTTATACGTTATACGTTATACGTTATACGTTATACGTTATACGTTATACGTTATACGTTATACGTTATACGTTATACGTTATACGTTATACGTTATACGTTATACCTTATACGTTATACCTTATACGTTATACGTTATGCGTTATAGGATATACGTTATACGTTATACGTTGTACGTTATACGTTATACGTTGTACGTTATACGTTCTACGTTCTACGTTATACGTTAAACGTTGTACGTTATACGTTATACGTCATACGTTATACGTTATACGTAATACGTTATACGTTCTACGTTATACGTTATACGTTAAACGTTGTACGTTATACGTTATACGTTATACGTTATACGTTTTACGTTATACGTTATGCGTTATACGTTATGCGTTATACGTTATACGTTATACGTTATACGTTATACGTTATACGTTATACGTTATACGATATACGTAATATGTAATACGTCGTACGTTTTACGTTGTACGTTATACGTTATACGTTATATGTTATACGTCATGCGACATATGTTATACGTTATTCGTTATACGGTATACGTTAAACGTTGTACGTTATACGTTATACGTTATACGTTATACGTTATACGTTGTACGGTATACGTTATACGTTATACGTTATACGCTATACGTTATACGTTAAACGTTGTACGTTATACGTTATACGTCATACGTTATACGTTATACGTTATGCGTTATACGTTCTACGTTATACGTTATACGTTAAACGTTGTACGTTATACGTTATACGTTATACGTTATACGTTATACGTTATACGTTATACGTTATACGTTATACGTTATACCTTATACGTTATACGTTATACGTTATACGTTATACATTATACGTTGTACGTTGAACGTTGTACGTTATACGTTATACGTTATACGTTATACGTTATACGTTATACGTTATACGTTATACGTTATACGTTATACGTTATACGTTATACGTTATACGTTATACGTTATACGACATACGTTATACGTTATACGTTATACGTTATACGTTATACGTTATACGTTATACGTTATACGTTATACGTTATACGTTATGCGTTATAGGATATACGTTATACGTTATACGTTGTACGTTATACGTTATACGTTGTACGTTATACGTTCTAAGTTATACGTTATACGTTAAACGTTGTACGTTATACGTTATACGTTCTACGTTATACGTTATACGTTAAACGTTGTACGTTATACGTTATACGTTATACGTTATACGTTATACGTTATACGTTATACGTTATACGTTATACGTTATACCTTATACGTTATACGTTATACGTTATACGTTATACATTATACGTTGTACGTTGAACGTTGTACGTTATACGTTATACGTTATACGTTATACGTTATACGTTATACGTTATACGTTATACGTTATACGTTACACGTTATACGTTATACGTTATACGTTATACGTTATACGACATACGTTATACGTTATACGTTATACGTTATACGTTATACGTTATACGTTATACGTTATACGTTATACGTTATACGTTATGCGTTATAGGATATACGTTATACGTTATACGTTGTACGTTATACGTTATACGTTATACGTTAAACGTTGTACGTTATACGTTATACGTCATACGTTATACGTTATACGTTATACGTTATACGTTCTGCGTTATACGTTATACGTTATACGTTATACGTTATACGTTATACGTTATACGTTATACGTTATACGTTATACGTTATACGTTATACGTTATATCTTATACGTTATACCTTATGCGTTATAGGATATACGTTATACGTTATACGTTGTACGTTATACGTTATACGTTGTACGTTAAACGTTCTACGTTATACGTTATACGTTAAACGTTGTACGTTATACGTTATACGTTATACGTTATACGTTATACGTTATACGTTATACGTTATACGTTATACGTTATAGGATATACGTTATACGTTATACGTTGTACGTTATACGTTATACGTTGTACGTTATACGTTCTACGTTCTACGTTATACGTTAAACGTTGTACGTTATACGTTATACGTCATACGTTATACGTTATACGTTATACGTTATACGTTCTACGTTATACGTTATACGTTAAACGTTGTACGTTATACGTTATACGTTATACGTTATACGTTTTACGTTATACGTTATGCGTTATACGTTATGCGTTATACGTTATACGTTATACGTTATACGTTATACGTTATACGTTATACGTTATACGATATACGTAATATGTAATACGTCGTACGTTTTACGTTGTACGTTATACGTTATACGTTATATGTTATACGTCATGCGACATATGTTATACGTTATTCGTTATACGGTATACGTTAAACGTTGTACGTTATACGTTATACGTTATACGTTATACGTTATACGTTGTACGGTATACGTTATACGTTATACGTTATACGCTATACGTTATACGTTAAACGTTGTACGTTATACGTTATACGTCATACGTTATACGTTATACGTTATGCGTTATACGTTCTACGTTATACGTTATACGTTAAACGTTGTACGTTATACGTTATACGTTATACGTTATACGTTATACGTTATACGTTATACGTTATACGTTATACGTTATACCTTATACGTTATACGTTATACGTTATACGTTATACATTATACGTTGTACGTTGAACGTTGTACGTTATACGTTATACGTTATACGTTATACGTTATACGTTATACGTTATACGTTATACGTTATACGTTATACGTTATACGTTATACGTTATACGTTATACGTTATACGACATACGTTATACGTTATACGTTATACGTTATACGTTATACGTTATACGTTATACGTTATACGTTATACGTTATGCGTTATAGGATATACGTTATACGTTATACGTTGTACGTTATACGTTATACGTTGTACGTTATACGTTCTAAGTTATACGTTATACGTTAAACGTTGTACGTTATACGTTATACGTTCTACGTTATACGTTATACGTTAAACGTTGTACGTTATACGTTATACGTTATACGTTATACGTTATACGTTATACGTTATACGTTATACGTTATACGTTATACCTTATACGTTATACGTTATACGTTATACGTTATACATTATACGTTGTACGTTGAACGTTGTACGTTATACGTTATACGTTATACGTTATACGTTATACGTTATACGTTATACGTTATACGTTATACGTTACACGTTATACGTTATACGTTATACGTTATACGTTATACGACATACGTTATACGTTATACGTTATACGTTATACGTTATACGTTATACGTTATACGTTATACGTTATACGTTATACGTTATGCGTTATAGGATATACGTTATACGTTATACGTTGTACGTTATACGTTATACGTTATACGTTAAACGTTGTACGTTATACGTTATACGTCATACGTTATACGTTATACGTTATACGTTATACGTTCTGCGTTATACGTTATACGTTATACGTTATACGTTATACGTTATACGTTATACGTTATACGTTATACGTTATACGTTATACGTTATACGTTATATCTTATACGTTATACCTTATGCGTTATAGGATATACGTTATACGTTATACGTTGTACGTTATACGTTATACGTTGTACGTTAAACGTTCTACGTTATACGTTATACGTTAAACGTTGTACGTTATACGTTATACGTTATACGTTATACGTTATACGTTATACGTTATACGTTATACGTTATACGTTATACGTTATACGTTATACGTTATACGTTATACGTTATACGTTATAGGATATACGTAATACGTTATACGTTGTACGTTATACGTTATACGTTATACGTTAAACGTTGTACGTTATACGTTATACGTTATACGTTATACGTTATACGTTATACGTTATACGTTATACGTTATACGTTATGCGTTATAGGATATACGTTATACGTTATACGTTGTACGTTATACGTTATACGTTATACGTTATTCGTTATACGTTATACGTTAGACGTTGTACGTTATACGTTATACGTTATACGTTATACGCTATACGTTATATCTTATACGTTATACCTTATGCGTTATAGGATATACGTTATACGTTATACGTTGTACGTTATACGTTATACGTTGTACGTTAAACGTTCTACGTTATACGTTATACGTTATACGTTATACGTTATACGTTATACGTTATACGTTATACGTTATACGTTATACGTTATACGTTATACGTTATACGTTATACGTTATACGTTATACGTTATACGTTATACGTTATACGTTATACGTTATACCTTATACGTTATACCTTATACGTTATACGTTATGCGTTATAGGATATACGTTATACGTTATACGTTGTACGTTATACGTTATACGTTGTACGTTATACGTTCTACGTTCTACGTTATACGTTAAACGTTGTACGTTATACGTTATACGTCATACGTTATACGTTATACGTAATACGTTATACGTTCTACGTTATACGTTATACGTTAAACGTTGTACGTTATACGTTATACGTTATACGTTATACGTTTTACGTTATACGTTATGCGTTATACGTTATGCGTTATACGTTATACGTTATACGTTATACGTTATACGTTATACGTTATACGTTATACGATATACGTAATATGTAATACGTCGTACGTTTTACGTTGTACGTTATACGTTATACGTTATATGTTATACGTCATGCGACATATGTTATACGTTATTCGTTATACGGTATACGTTAAACGTTGTACGTTATACGTTATACGTTATACGTTATACGTTATACGTTGTACGGTATACGTTATACGTTATACGTTATACGCTATACGTTATACGTTAAACGTTGTACGTTATACGTTATACGTCATACGTTATACGTTATACGTTATGCGTTATACGTTCTACGTTATACGTTATACGTTAAACGTTGTACGTTATACGTTATACGTTATACGTTATACGTTATACGTTATACGTTATACGTTATACGTTATACGTTATACGTTATACGTTATACGTTATACGTTATACGTTATACGTTATACGTTATACGTTATACGTTATACGTTATACGTTATACCTTATACGTTATACCTTATACGTTATACGTTATGCGTTATAGGATATACGTTATACGTTATACGTTGTACGTTATACGTTATACGTTGTACGTTATACGTTCTACGTTCTACGTTATACGTTAAACGTTGTACGTTATACGTTATACGTCATACGTTATACGTTATACGTAATACGTTATACGTTCTACGTTATACGTTATACGTTAAACGTTGTACGTTATACGTTATACGTTATACGTTATACGTTTTACGTTATACGTTATGCGTTATACGTTATGCGTTATACGTTATACGTTATACGTTATACGTTATACGTTATACGTTATACGTTATACGATATACGTAATATGTAATACGTCGTACGTTTTACGTTGTACGTTATACGTTATACGTTATATGTTATACGTCATGCGACATATGTTATACGTTATTCGTTATACGGTATACGTTAAACGTTGTACGTTATACGTTATACGTTATACGTTATACGTTATACGTTGTACGGTATACGTTATACGTTATACGTTATACGCTATACGTTATACGTTAAACGTTGTACGTTATACGTTATACGTCATACGTTATACGTTATACGTTATGCGTTATACGTTCTACGTTATACGTTATACGTTAAACGTTGTACGTTATACGTTATACGTTATACGTTATACGTTATACGTTATACGTTATACGTTATACGTTATACGTTATACCTTATACGTTATACGTTATACGTTATACGTTATACATTATACGTTGTACGTTGAACGTTGTACGTTATACGTTATACGTTATACGTTATACGTTATACGTTATACGTTATACGTTATGCGTTATAGGATATACGTTATACGTTATACGTTGTACGTTATACGTTATACGTTGTACGTTATACGTTCTAAGTTATACGTTATACGTTAAACGTTGTACGTTATACGTTATACGTTCTACGTTATACGTTATACGTTAAACGTTGTACGTTATACGTTATACGTTATACGTTATACGTTATACGTTATACGTTATACGTTATACGTTATACGTTATACCTTATACGTTATACGTTATACGTTATACGTTATACATTATACGTTGTACGTTGAACGTTGTACGTTATACGTTATACGTTATACGTTATACGTTATACGTTATACGTTATACGTTATACGTTATACGTTACACGTTATACGTTATACGTTATACGTTATACGTTATACGACATACGTTATACGTTATACGTTATACGTTATACGTTATACGTTATACGTTATACGTTATACGTTATACGTTATACGTTATGCGTTATAGGATATACGTTATACGTTATACGTTGTACGTTATACGTTATACGTTATACGTTAAACGTTGTACGTTATACGTTATACGTCATACGTTATACGTTATACGTTATACGTTATACGTTCTGCGTTATACGTTATACGTTATACGTTATACGTTATACGTTATACGTTATACGTTATACGTTATACGTTATACGTTATACGTTATACGTTATATCTTATACGTTATACCTTATGCGTTATAGGATATACGTTATACGTTATACGTTGTACGTTATACGTTATACGTTGTACGTTAAACGTTCTACGTTATACGTTATACGTTAAACGTTGTACGTTATACGTTATACGTTATACGTTATACGTTATACGTTATACGTTATACGTTATACGTTATACGTTATAGGATATACGTTATACGTTATACGTTGTACGTTATACGTTATACGTTGTACGTTATACGTTCTACGTTCTACGTTATACGTTAAACGTTGTACGTTATACGTTATACGTCATACGTTATACGTTATACGTTATACGTTATACGTTCTACGTTATACGTTATACGTTAAACGTTGTACGTTATACGTTATACGTTATACGTTATACGTTTTACGTTATACGTTATGCGTTATACGTTATGCGTTATACGTTATACGTTATACGTTATACGTTATACGTTATACGTTATACGTTATACGATATACGTAATATGTAATACGTCGTACGTTTTACGTTGTACGTTATACGTTATACGTTATATGTTATACGTCATGCGACATATGTTATACGTTATTCGTTATACGGTATACGTTAAACGTTGTACGTTATACGTTATACGTTATACGTTATACGTTATACGTTGTACGGTATACGTTATACGTTATACGTTATACGCTATACGTTATACGTTAAACGTTGTACGTTATACGTTATACGTCATACGTTATACGTTATACGTTATGCGTTATACGTTCTACGTTATACGTTATACGTTAAACGTTGTACGTTATACGTTATACGTTATACGTTATACGTTATACGTTATACGTTATACGTTATACGTTATACGTTATACCTTATACGTTATACGTTATACGTTATACGTTATACATTATACGTTGTACGTTGAACGTTGTACGTTATACGTTATACGTTATACGTTATACGTTATACGTTATACGTTATACGTTATACGTTATACGTTATACGTTATACGTTATACGTTATACGTTATACGTTATACGACATACGTTATACGTTATACGTTATACGTTATACGTTATACGTTATACGTTATACGTTATACGTTATACGTTATGCGTTATAGGATATACGTTATACGTTATACGTTGTACGTTATACGTTATACGTTGTACGTTATACGTTCTAAGTTATACGTTATACGTTAAACGTTGTACGTTATACGTTATACGTTCTACGTTATACGTTATACGTTAAACGTTGTACGTTATACGTTATACGTTATACGTTATACGTTATACGTTATACGTTATACGTTATACGTTATACGTTATACCTTATACGTTATACGTTATACGTTATACGTTATACATTATACGTTGTACGTTGAACGTTGTACGTTATACGTTATACGTTATACGTTATACGTTATACGTTATACGTTATACGTTATACGTTATACGTTACACGTTATACGTTATACGTTATACGTTATACGTTATACGACATACGTTATACGTTATACGTTATACGTTATACGTTATACGTTATACGTTATACGTTATACGTTATACGTTATACGTTATGCGTTATAGGATATACGTTATACGTTATACGTTGTACGTTATACGTTATACGTTATACGTTAAACGTTGTACGTTATACGTTATACGTCATACGTTATACGTTATACGTTATACGTTATACGTTCTGCGTTATACGTTATACGTTATACGTTATACGTTATACGTTATACGTTATACGTTATACGTTATACGTTATACGTTATACGTTATACGTTATATCTTATACGTTATACCTTATGCGTTATAGGATATACGTTATACGTTATACGTTGTACGTTATACGTTATACGTTGTACGTTAAACGTTCTACGTTATACGTTATACGTTAAACGTTGTACGTTATACGTTATACGTTATACGTTATACGTTATACGTTATACGTTATACGTTATACGTTATACGTTATACGTTATACGTTATACGTTATACGTTATACGTTATACGTTATAGGATATACGTAATACGTTATACGTTGTACGTTATACGTTATACGTTATACGTTAAACGTTGTACGTTATACGTTATACGTTATACGTTATACGTTATACGTTATACGTTATACGTTATACGTTATACGTTATGCGTTATAGGATATACGTTATACGTTATACGTTGTACGTTATACGTTATACGTTATACGTTATTCGTTATACGTTATACGTTAGACGTTGTACGTTATACGTTATACGTTATACGTTATACGCTATACGTTATATCTTATACGTTATACCTTATGCGTTATAGGATATACGTTATACGTTATACGTTGTACGTTATACGTTATACGTTGTACGTTAAACGTTCTACGTTATACGTTATACGTTATACGTTATACGTTATACGTTATACGTTATACGTTATACGTTATACGTTATACGTTATACGTTATACGTTATACGTTATACGTTATACGTTATACGTTATACGTTATACGTTATACGTTATACGTTATACCTTATACGTTATACCTTATACGTTATACGTTATGCGTTATAGGATATACGTTATACGTTATACGTTGTACGTTATACGTTATACGTTGTACGTTATACGTTCTACGTTCTACGTTATACGTTAAACGTTGTACGTTATACGTTATACGTCATACGTTATACGTTATACGTAATACGTTATACGTTCTACGTTATACGTTATACGTTAAACGTTGTACGTTATACGTTATACGTTATACGTTATACGTTTTACGTTATACGTTATGCGTTATACGTTATGCGTTATACGTTATACGTTATACGTTATACGTTATACGTTATACGTTATACGTTATACGATATACGTAATATGTAATACGTCGTACGTTTTACGTTGTACGTTATACGTTATACGTTATATGTTATACGTCATGCGACATATGTTATACGTTATTCGTTATACGGTATACGTTAAACGTTGTACGTTATACGTTATACGTTATACGTTATACGTTATACGTTGTACGGTATACGTTATACGTTATACGTTATACGCTATACGTTATACGTTAAACGTTGTACGTTATACGTTATACGTCATACGTTATACGTTATACGTTATGCGTTATACGTTCTACGTTATACGTTATACGTTAAACGTCGTACGTTATACGTTATACGTTATACGTTATACGTTATACGTTATACGTTATACGTTATACGTTATACGTTATACCTTATACGTTATACGTTATACGTTATACGTTATACATTATACGTTGTACGTTGAACGTTGTACGTTATACGTTATACGTTATACGTTATACGTTATACGTTATACGTTATACGTTATACGTTATACGTTATACGTTATACGTTATACGTTATACGTTATACGTTATACGACATACGTTATACGTTATACGTTATACGTTATACGTTATACGTTATACGTTATACGTTATACGTTATACGTTATACGTTATGCGTTATAGGATATACGTTATACGTTATACGTTGTACGTTATACGTTATACGTTGTACGTTATACGTTCTAAGTTATACGTTATACGTTAAACGTTGTACGTTATACGTTATACGTTCTACGTTATACGTTATACGTTAAACGTTGTACGTTATACGTTATACGTTATACGTTATACGTTATACGTTATACGTTATACGTTATACGTTATACGTTATACCTTATACGTTATACGTTATACGTTATACGTTATACATTATACGTTGTACGTTGAACGTTGTACGTTATACGTTATACGTTATACGTTATACGTTATACGTTATACGTTATACGTTATACGTTATACGTTACACGTTATACGTTATACGTTATACGTTATACGTTATACGACATACGTTATACGTTATACGTTATACGTTATACGTTATACGTTATACGTTATACGTTATACGTTATACGTTATACGTTATGCGTTATAGGATATACGTTATACGTTATACGTTGTACGTTATACGTTATACGTTATACGTTAAACGTTGTACGTTATACGTTATACGTCATACGTTATACGTTATACGTTATACGTTATACGTTCTGCGTTATACGTTATACGTTATACGTTATACGTTATACGTTATACGTTATACGTTATACGTTATACGTTATACGTTATACGTTATACGTTATATCTTATACGTTATACCTTATGCGTTATAGGATATACGTTATACGTTATACGTTGTACGTTATACGTTATACGTTGTACGTTAAACGTTCTACGTTATACGTTATACGTTAAACGTTGTACGTTATACGTTATACGTTATACGTTATACGTTATACGTTATACGTTATACGTTATACGTTATACGTTATAGGATATACGTTATACGTTATACGTTGTACGTTATACGTTATACGTTGTACGTTATACGTTCTACGTTCTACGTTATACGTTAAACGTTGTACGTTATACGTTATACGTCATACGTTATACGTTATACGTTATACGTTATACGTTCTACGTTATACGTTATACGTTAAACGTTGTACGTTATACGTTATACGTTATACGTTATACGTTTTACGTTATACGTTATGCGTTATACGTTATGCGTTATACGTTATACGTTATACGTTATACGTTATACGTTATACGTTATACGTTATACGATATACGTAATATGTAATACGTCGTACGTTTTACGTTGTACGTTATACGTTATACGTTATATGTTATACGTCATGCGACATATGTTATACGTTATTCGTTATACGGTATACGTTAAACGTTGTACGTTATACGTTATACGTTATACGTTATACGTTATACGTTGTACGGTATACGTTATACGTTATACGTTATACGCTATACGTTATACGTTAAACGTTGTACGTTATACGTTATACGTCATACGTTATACGTTATACGTTATGCGTTATACGTTCTACGTTATACGTTATACGTTAAACGTTGTACGTTATACGTTATACGTTATACGTTATACGTTATACGTTATACGTTATACGTTATACGTTATACGTTATACCTTATACGTTATACGTTATACGTTATACGTTATACATTATACGTTGTACGTTGAACGTTGTACGTTATACGTTATACGTTATACGTTATACGTTATACGTTATACGTTATACGTTATACGTTATACGTTATACGTTATACGTTATACGTTATACGTTATACGTTATACGACATACGTTATACGTTATACGTTATACGTTATACGTTATACGTTATACGTTATACGTTATACGTTATACGTTATGCGTTATAGGATATACGTTATACGTTATACGTTGTACGTTATACGTTATACGTTGTACGTTATACGTTCTAAGTTATACGTTATACGTTAAACGTTGTACGTTATACGTTATACGTTCTACGTTATACGTTATACGTTAAACGTTGTACGTTATACGTTATACGTTATACGTTATACGTTATACGTTATACGTTATACGTTATACGTTATACGTTATACCTTATACGTTATACGTTATACGTTATACGTTATACATTATACGTTGTACGTTGAACGTTGTACGTTATACGTTATACGTTATACGTTATACGTTATACGTTATACGTTATACGTTATACGTTATACGTTACACGTTATACGTTATACGTTATACGTTATACGTTATACGACATACGTTATACGTTATACGTTATACGTTATACGTTATACGTTATACGTTATACGTTATACGTTATACGTTATACGTTATGCGTTATAGGATATACGTTATACGTTATACGTTGTACGTTATACGTTATACGTTATACGTTAAACGTTGTACGTTATACGTTATACGTCATACGTTATACGTTATACGTTATACGTTATACGTTCTGCGTTATACGTTATACGTTATACGTTATACGTTATACGTTATACGTTATACGTTATACGTTATACGTTATACGTTATACGTTATACGTTATATCTTATACGTTATACCTTATGCGTTATAGGATATACGTTATACGTTATACGTTGTACGTTATACGTTATACGTTGTACGTTAAACGTTCTACGTTATACGTTATACGTTAAACGTTGTACGTTATACGTTATACGTTATACGTTATACGTTATACGTTATACGTTATACGTTATACGTTATACGTTATACGTTATACGTTATACGTTATACGTTATACGTTATACGTTATAGGATATACGTAATACGTTATACGTTGTACGTTATACGTTATACGTTATACGTTAAACGTTGTACGTTATACGTTATACGTTATACGTTATACGTTATACGTTATACGTTATACGTTATACGTTATACGTTATGCGTTATAGGATATACGTTATACGTTATACGTTGTACGTTATACGTTATACGTTATACGTTATTCGTTATACGTTATACGTTAGACGTTGTACGTTATACGTTATACGTTATACGTTATACGCTATACGTTATATCTTATACGTTATACCTTATGCGTTATAGGATATACGTTATACGTTATACGTTGTACGTTATACGTTATACGTTGTACGTTAAACGTTCTACGTTATACGTTATACGTTATACGTTATACGTTATACGTTATACGTTATACGTTATACGTTATACGTTATACGTTATACGTTATACGTTATACGTTATACGTTATACGTTATACGTTATACGTTATACGTTATACGTTATACGTTATACCTTATACGTTATACCTTATACGTTATACGTTATGCGTTATAGGATATACGTTATACGTTATACGTTGTACGTTATACGTTATACGTTGTACGTTATACGTTCTACGTTCTACGTTATACGTTAAACGTTGTACGTTATACGTTATACGTCATACGTTATACGTTATACGTAATACGTTATACGTTCTACGTTATACGTTATACGTTAAACGTTGTACGTTATACGTTATACGTTATACGTTATACGTTTTACGTTATACGTTATGCGTTATACGTTATGCGTTATACGTTATACGTTATACGTTATACGTTATACGTTATACGTTATACGTTATACGATATACGTAATATGTAATACGTCGTACGTTTTACGTTGTACGTTATACGTTATACGTTATATGTTATACGTCATGCGACATATGTTATACGTTATTCGTTATACGGTATACGTTAAACGTTGTACGTTATACGTTATACGTTATACGTTATACGTTATACGTTGTACGGTATACGTTATACGTTATACGTTATACGCTATACGTTATACGTTAAACGTTGTACGTTATACGTTATACGTCATACGTTATACGTTATACGTTATGCGTTATACGTTCTACGTTATACGTTATACGTTAAACGTTGTACGTTATACGTTATACGTTATACGTTATACGTTATACGTTATACGTTATACGTTATACGTTATACGTTATACCTTATACGTTATACGTTATACGTTATACGTTATACATTATACGTTGTACGTTGAACGTTGTACGTTATACGTTATACGTTATACGTTATACGTTATACGTTATACGTTATACGTTATACGTTATACGTTATACGTTATACGTTATACGTTATACGTTATACGTTATACGACATACGTTATACGTTATACGTTATACGTTATACGTTATACGTTATACGTTATACGTTATACGTTATACGTTATACGTTATGCGTTATAGGATATACGTTATACGTTATACGTTGTACGTTATACGTTATACGTTGTACGTTATACGTTCTAAGTTATACGTTATACGTTAAACGTTGTACGTTATACGTTATACGTTCTACGTTATACGTTATACGTTAAACGTTGTACGTTATACGTTATACGTTATACGTTATACGTTATACGTTATACGTTATACGTTATACGTTATACGTTATACCTTATACGTTATACGTTATACGTTATACGTTATACATTATACGTTGTACGTTGAACGTTGTACGTTATACGTTATACGTTATACGTTATACGTTATACGTTATACGTTATACGTTATACGTTATACGTTACACGTTATACGTTATACGTTATACGTTATACGTTATACGACATACGTTATACGTTATACGTTATACGTTATACGTTATACGTTATACGTTATACGTTATACGTTATACGTTATACGTTATGCGTTATAGGATATACGTTATACGTTATACGTTGTACGTTATACGTTATACGTTATACGTTAAACGTTGTACGTTATACGTTATACGTCATACGTTATACGTTATACGTTATACGTTATACGTTCTGCGTTATACGTTATACGTTATACGTTATACGTTATACGTTATACGTTATACGTTATACGTTATACGTTATACGTTATACGTTATACGTTATATCTTATACGTTATACCTTATGCGTTATAGGATATACGTTATACGTTATACGTTGTACGTTATACGTTATACGTTGTACGTTAAACGTTCTACGTTATACGTTATACGTTAAACGTTGTACGTTATACGTTATACGTTATACGTTATACGTTATACGTTATACGTTATACGTTATACGTTATACGTTATAGGATATACGTTATACGTTATACGTTGTACGTTATACGTTATACGTTGTACGTTATACGTTCTACGTTCTACGTTATACGTTAAACGTTGTACGTTATACGTTATACGTCATACGTTATACGTTATACGTTATACGTTATACGTTCTACGTTATACGTTATACGTTAAACGTTGTACGTTATACGTTATACGTTATACGTTATACGTTTTACGTTATACGTTATGCGTTATACGTTATGCGTTATACGTTATACGTTATACGTTATACGTTATACGTTATACGTTATACGTTATACGATATACGTAATATGTAATACGTCGTACGTTTTACGTTGTACGTTATACGTTATACGTTATATGTTATACGTCATGCGACATATGTTATACGTTATTCGTTATACGGTATACGTTAAACGTTGTACGTTATACGTTATACGTTATACGTTATACGTTATACGTTGTACGGTATACGTTATACGTTATACGTTATACGCTATACGTTATACGTTAAACGTTGTACGTTATACGTTATACGTCATACGTTATACGTTATACGTTATGCGTTATACGTTCTACGTTATACGTTATACGTTAAACGTTGTACGTTATACGTTATACGTTATACGTTATACGTTATACGTTATACGTTATACGTTATGCGTTATAGGATATACGTTATACGTTATACGTTGTACGTTATACGTTATACGTTGTACGTTATACGTTCTACGTTATACGTTATAAGTTAAACGTTGTACGTTATACGTTATACGTTATACGTTATACGTTATACGTTATACGTTATACGTTATACGTTATACGCTATACGCTATACGTTATACGTTATACGCTATACGTTATACGTTATACGTTATACGATATACGTAATATGTAATACGTTATACGTTTTACGTTAATCGTTATACGTTATACGTTATACGTTATACGTTATACGTTATACGTTACACGTTATACGGTATACGTTATACGTTATACGTTATACGTTATACGTTATAGGATATACGTAATACGTTATACGTTGTACGTTATACGTTATACGTTATACGTTAAACGTTGTACGTTATACGTTATACGTTATACGTTATACGTTATACGTTATACGTTATACATTATACGTTATGCGTTATAGGATATACGTTATACGTTATACGTTGTACGTTATACGTTATACGTTGTACGTTATACGTTCTACGTTATACGTTATAAGTTAAACGTTGTACGTTATACGTTATACGTTATACGTTATACGTTATACGTTATACGTTATACGTTATACGTTATACGTTATACGTTATACGTTATACGTTATACGTTATACGTTACACGTTATACGGTATACGTTATACGTTATACGTTATACGTTATACGTTACACGTTATACGTTATACGTTATACGTTATACGTTATATGTTATGCGTTATAGGATATACGTTATACGTTATACGTTGTACGTTATACGTTATACGTTGTACGTTATACGTTCTACGTTATACGTTATAAGTTAAACGTTGTACGTTATACGTTATACGTTATACGTTATACGTTATACGTTATACGTTATACGTTATACGTTATACGTTATACGTTATACGTTATACGTTATACGTTATACGTTATACGTTATACGTTATACGTTATACGTTATGCGTTATAGGATATACGTTATACGTTATACGTTGTACGTTATACGTTATACGTTATACGTTATACGTTATACGTTATGCGTTATAGGATATACGTTATACGTTATACGTTGTACGTTATACGTTATACGTTATATCTTATACGTTATACGTTATGCGTTATAGGATATACGTTATACGTTATACGTTGTACGTTATACGTTATACGTTGTACGTTAAACGTTCTACGTTATACGTTATACGTTAATCGTTGTACGTTATACGTTACACGTCATACGTTATACGTTATACGTTATACGTTATACGTTATACGTTATACGTTATACGTTATACGTTATACGTTATACGTTATACGTTATACGTTATGCGTTATAGGATATACGTTATACGTTATACGTTGTACGTTATACGTTATACGTTATACGTTATACGTTATACGTTCTACGTTATACGTTATACGTTAAACGTTGTACGTTATACGTTATACGTTATACGTTATACGTTATAAGTAATACGTTATACGTTATACGTTATGCGTTATACGTTATACGTTATACGTTATACGTTATACGTTATACGTTATACGTTATACGTTATACGTTATACGTTATACGTTATACGTTATACGTTATACGTTATACGTTATACGTTATACGTTATACGTTATACGTTATACGTTATACGTTATACGTTATACATTATACGTTGTACGTTGAACGTTGTACGTTATACGTTATACGTTATACGTTATACGTTATACGGTATACGTTATACGTTATACGTTATCCGTTATACGTTATACGTTATACGTTATACGTTATACGTTATACGTTATACGACATACGTTATACGTTATACGTTATACGTTATACGTTATACGTTATACGTTATACGTTATACGTTATACGTTATACGTTATGCGTTATAGGATATACGTTATACGTTATACGTTGTACGTTATACGTTATACGTTGTACGTTATACGTTCTAAGTTATACGTTATACGTTAAACGTTGTACGTTATACGTTATACGTCATACGTTATACGTTATACGTTATACGTTATACGTTATACGTTATACGTTATACGTTATACGTTATACGTTATACGTTATACGTTATACGTTATACGTTATACGTTATACGTTATACGTTATACGTTATACGTTATATCTTATACGTTATACGTTATGCGTTATAGGATATACGTTATACGTTATACGTTGTACGTTATACGTTATACGTTGTACGTTAAACGTTCTACGTTATACGTTATACGTTAAACGTTGTACGTTATACGTTATACGTTATACGTTATACGTTATACGTTATACGTTATACGTTATACGTTATACGTTATACGTTATACGTTATACGTTATAGGATATACGTAATACGTTATACGTTGTACGTTATACGTTATACGTTATACGTTAAACGTTGTACGTTATACGTTATACGTTATACGTTATACGTTATACGTTATACGTTATACGTTATACGTTATACGTTATGCGTTATAGGATATACGTTATACGTTATACGTTGTACGTTATACGTTATACGTTGTACGTTATACGTTCTACGTTATACGTTATAAGTTAAACGTTGTACGTTATACGTTATACGTTATACGTTATACGTTATACGTTATACGTTATACGTTATACGTTATACGTTATACGTTATACGTTATACGTTATATCTTATACGTTATACGTTATGCGTTATAGGATATACGTTATACGTTATACGTTGTACGTTATACGTTATACGTCATACATTATACGTTATACGTTATACGTTATACGTTATACGTTATACGTTATACGTTATACGTTATACGTTATACGTTATGCGTTATAGGATATACGTTATACGTTATACGTTGTACGTTATACGTTATACGTTATACGTTATACGTTATACGTTATACGTTCTACGTTATACGTTATACGTTAAACGTTGTACGTTATTCGTTATACGTTATACGTTATACGTTATAAGTAATACGTTATACGTTATACGTTATGCGTTATACGTTATACGTTATACGTTATACGTTATACGTTATACGTTATACGTTATACGTTATACGTTATACGTTATACGTTATACGTTATACGTTATACGTTATACGTTATACGTTATACGTTATACGTTATACGTTATACGTTATACGTTATACGTTATACGTTATACGTTATACGTTATACGTTATACCTTATACGTTATACGTTATGCGTTATAGGATATACGTTATACGTTATACGTTGTACGTTATACGTTATACGTTGTACGTTATACGTTCTACGTTCTACGTTATACGTTAAACGTTGTACGTTATACGTTATACGTCATACGTTATACGTTATGCGTTATACGTTATACGTTATACGTTATACGTTATACGTTATACGTTGTACGTTATACGTTATACGTTATACGTTATACGTTAGACGTTGTACGTTATACGTTATACGTTATACGTTATGCGCTATACGTTATACGTTATACGTTATACGTTATACGTTATACGTTATACGTTATACGTTATACGTTATACGTTATACGTTATACGTTATACGTTATACGTTACACGTTATACGTTATACGTTATACGTTATACGTTATACGTTATACGTTATACGTTATACGTTATACGTTATACGTTATACGTTATACGTTATGCGTTATAGGATATACGTTATACGTTATACGTTGTACGTTATACGTTATACGTTATATGTTATACGTCATGCGATATATGTTATACGTTATTCGTTATACGGTATACGTTAAACGTTGTACGTTATACGTTATACGTTATACGTTGTACGGTATACGTTATACGTTATACGTTATACGCTATACGTTATACGTTAAACGTTGTACGTTATACGTTATACGTCATACGTTATACGTTATACGTTATGCGTTATACGTTCTACGTTATACGTTATACGTTAAACGTTGTACGTTATACGTTATACGTTATACGTTATACGTTATACGTTATACGTTATACGTTATACGTTATACGTTATACGTTATACCTTATACGTTATACGTTATACGTTATACGTTATACATTATACGTTGTACGTTGAACGTTGTACGTTATACGTTATACGTTATACGTTATACGTTATACGTTATACGTTATACGTTATACGTTATACGTTATACGTTATACGTTATACGTTATACGTTATACGTTATACGTTATACGACATACGTTATAGGATATACGTTATACGTTATACGTTGTACGTTATACGTTATACGTTGTACGTTATACGTTCTAAGTTATACGTTATACGTTAAACGTTGTACGTTATACGTTATACGTCATACGTTATACGTTATACGTTATACGTTATACGTTCTACGTTATACGTTATACGTTATACGTTATACGTTATACGTTATACGTTATACGTTATACGTTATACGTTATACGTTATACGTTATACGTTATACGTTATATCTTATACGTTATACGTTATGCGTTATAGGATATACGTTATACGTTATACGTTGTACGTTATACGTTATACGTTGTACGTTAAACGTTCTACGTTATACGTTATACGTTAAACGTTGTACGTTATACGTTATACGTTATACGTTATACGTTATACGTTATACGTTATACGTTATACGTTATACGTTATACGTTATACGTTATACGTTATACGTTATAGGATATACGTAATACGTTATACGTTGTACGTTATACGTTATACGTTATACGTTAAACGTTATACGTTATACGTTATACGTTATACGTTATACGTTATACGTTATACGTTATACGTTATACGTTATACCTTATACGTTATACGTTATGCGTTATAGGATATACGTTATACGTTATACGTTGTACGTTATATCTTATACGTTATACGTTATGCGTTATAGGATATACGTTATACGTTATACGTTGTACGTTATACGTTATACGTCATACGTTATACGTTATACGTTATACGTTATACGTTATACGTTATACGTTATACGTTATACGTTATACGTTATACGTTATATCTTATACGTTATACGTTATGCGTTATAGGATATACGTTATACGTTATACGTTGTACGTTATACGTTATACGTCATACGTTATACGTTATACGTTATACGTTATACGTTATACGTTATACGTTATACGTTATACGTTATACGTTATACGTTATGCGTTATAGGATATACGTTATACGTTATACGTTGTACGTTATACGTTATACGTTATACGTTATACGTTATACGTTATACGTTCTACGTTATACGTTATACGTTAAACGTTGTACGTTATTCGTTATACGTTATACGTTATACGTTATAAGTAATACGTTATACGTTATACGTTATGCGTTATACGTTATACGTTATACGTTATACGTTATACGTTATACGTTATACGTTATACGTTATACGTTATACGTTATACGTTATACGTTATACGTTATACGTTATACGTTATACGTTATACGTTATACGTTATACGTTATACGTTATACGTTATACGTTATACGTTATACGTTATACGTTATACGTTATACCTTATACGTTATACGTTATGCGTTATAGGATATACGTTATACGTTATACGTTGTACGTTATACGTTATACGTTGTACGTTATACGTTCTACGTTCTACGTTATACGTTAAACGTTGTACGTTATACGTTATACGTCATACGTTATACGTTATGCGTTATACGTTATACGTTATACGTTATACGTTATACGTTATACGTTGTACGTTATACGTTATACGTTATACGTTATACGTTAGACGTTGTACGTTATACGTTATACGTTATACGTTATGCGCTATACGTTATACGTTATACGTTATACGTTATACGTTATACGTTATACGTTATACGTTATACGTTATACGTTATACGTTATACGTTATACGTTACACGTTATACGTTATACGTTATACGTTATACGTTATACGTTATACGTTATACGTTATACGTTATACGTTATACGTTATACGTTATACGTTATGCGTTATAGGATATACGTTATACGTTATACGTTGTACGTTATACGTTATACGTTATATGTTATACGTCATGCGATATATGTTATACGTTATTCGTTATTCGTTATACGGTATACGTTAAACGTTGTACGTTATACGTTATACGTTATACGTTGTACGGTATACGTTATACGTTATACGTTATACGCTATACGTTATACGTTAAACGTTGTACGTTATACGTTATACGTCATACGTTATACGTTATACGTTATGCGTTATACGTTCTACGTTATACGTTATACGTTAAACGTTGTACGTTATACGTTATACGTTATACGTTATACGTTATACGTTATACGTTATACGTTATACGTTATACGTTATACGTTATACCTTATACGTTATACGTTATACGTTATACGTTATACATTATACGTTGTACGTTGAACGTTGTACGTTATACGTTATACGTTATACGTTATACGTTATACGTTATACGTTATACGTTATACGTTATACGTTATACGTTATACGTTATACGTTATACGTTATACGTTATACGTTATACGACATACGTTATAGGATATACGTTATACGTTATACGTTGTACGTTATACGTTATACGTTGTACGTTATACGTTCTAAGTTATACGTTATACGTTAAACGTTGTACGTTATACGTTATACGTCATACGTTATACGTTATACGTTATACGTTATACGTTCTACGTTATACGTTATACGTTATACGTTATACGTTATACGTTATACGTTATACGTTATACGTTATACGTTATACGTTATACGTTATACGTTATACGTTATATCTTATACGTTATACGTTATGCGTTATAGGATATACGTTATACGTTATACGTTGTACGTTATACGTTATACGTTGTACGTTAAACGTTCTACGTTATACGTTATACGTTAAACGTTGTACGTTATACGTTATACGTTATACGTTATACGTTATACGTTATACGTTATACGTTATACGTTATACGTTATACGTTATACGTTATACGTTATACGTTATAGGATATACGTAATACGTTATACGTTGTACGTTATACGTTATACGTTATACGTTAAACGTTATACGTTATACGTTATACGTTATACGTTATACGTTATACGTTATACGTTATACGTTATACGTTATACCTTATACGTTATACGTTATGCGTTATAGGATATACGTTATACGTTATACGTTGTACGTTATACGTTATACGTTATACGTTATACGTTATACGTTATGCGTTATGCGTTATAGGATATACGTTATACGTTATACGTTGTACGTTATACGTTATACGTTGTACGTTAAACGTTCTACGTTATACGTTATACGTTAAACGTTGTACGTTATACGTTATACGTTATACGTTATACGTTATACGTTATACGTTATACGTTATACGTTATACGTTATACGTTATACGTTATACGTTATACGTTACACGTTATACGGTATACGTTATACGTTATACGTTATACGTTATACGTTATACGTTATACGTTATACGTTATACGTTATACGTTATACGTTATACGTTATACGTTATATCTTATACGTTATACGTTATGCGTTATAGGATATACGTTATACGTTATACGTTGTACGTTATACGTTATACGTCATACGTTATACGTTATACGTTATAAGTAATACGTTATACGTTATACGTTATGCGTTATACGTTATACGTTATACGTTATGCGTTATACGTTATACGTTATACGTTATACGTTATACGTTATACGTTATACGTTATACGTTATACGTTATACGTTATACGTTATACGTTATACGTTATACGTTATACGTTATACGTTATACGTTATACGTTATACCTTATACGTTATACGTTATGCGTTATAGGATATACGTTATACGTTATACGTTGTACGTTATACGTTATACGTTATACGTTATACGTTATACGTTATGCGTTATACGTTATACGTTATACGTTATACGTTATACGTTATACGTTATACGTTATACGTTATACGTTATACGATATACGTAATATGTAATACGTCATACGTTTTACGTTAATCGTTATACGTTATACGTTATACGCTATACGTTATACGTTATACGTTATACGTTATACGTTATACGTTATACGTTATACGTTATACGTTATACGTTATACCTTATACGTTATACGTTATGCGTTATAGGATATACGTTATACGTTATACGTTGTACGTTATACGTTATACGTTGTACGTTATACGTTCTACGTTATACGTTATACGTTAAACGTTGTACGTTATACGTTATACGTTATACGTTATACGTTATAAGTAATACGTTATACGTTATACGTTATGCGTTATACGTTATACGTTATACGTTATACGTTATACATTATACGTTATACGTTATACGTTATACGTTATACGTTATACGTTATACGTTATACGTTATACGTTATACGTTATACGTTATAAGTAATACGTTATACGTTATACGTTATGCGTTATACGTTATACGTTATACGTTATACGTTATACGTTATACGTTATACGTTATACGTTATACGTTATACGTTATACGTTATACGTTATACGTTATACGTTATACGTTATACGTTATACGTTATACGTTATACGTTATACGTTATACGTTATACGTTATACGTTATACGTTATACGTTATACGTTATACGTTATACCTTATACGTTATACGTTATGCGTTATAGGATATACGTTATACGTTATACGTTGTACGTTATACGTTATACGTTGTACGTTATACGTTCTACGTTCTACGTTATACGTTAAACGTTGTACGTTATACGTTATACGTCATACGTTATACGTTATACGTTATACGTTATACGTTCTACGTTATACGTTATACGTTAAACGTTGTACGTTATACGTTATACGTTATACGTTATACGTTTTACGTTATACGTTATGCGTTATACGTTATACGTTATACGTTATACGTTATACGTTATACGTTATACGTTATACGTTATACGTTATACGATATACGTAATATGTAATACGTCATACGTTTTACGTTAATCGTTATACGTTATACGTTATACGCTATACGTTATACGTTATACGTTATACGTTATACGTTATACGTTATACGTTATACGTTATGCGTTATACGTTATACGTTATACGTTATACGTTATACGTTATACGTTGTACGTTATACGTTATACGTTATACGTTATACGTTAGACGTTGTACGTTATACGTTATACGTTATACGTTATACGCTATACGTTATACGTTATACGTTATACGTTATACGTTATACGTTATACGTTATACGTTATACGTTATACGTTATACGTTATACGTTATACGTTATACGTTACACGTTATACGTTATACGTTATACGTTATACGTTATACGTTATACGTTATACGTTATACGTTATACGTTATACGTTATACGTTATACGTTATACGTTATGCGTTATAGGATATACGTTATACGTTATACGTTGTACGTTATACGTTATACGTTATATGTTATACGTCATGCGATATATGTTATACGTTATTCGTTATACGGTATACGTTAAACGTTGTACGTTATACGTTATACGTTATACGTTATACGTTATACGTTGTACGGTATACGTTATACGTTATACGTTATACGCTATACGTTATACGTTAAACGTTGTACGTTATACGTTATACGTCATACGTTATACGTTATACGTTATGCGTTATACGTTCTACGTTATACGTTATACGTTAAACGTTGTACGTTATACGTTATACGTTATACGTTATACGTTATACGTTATACGTTATACGTTATACGTTATACGTTATACGACATACGTTATACGTTATACGTTATACGTTGTACGTTATACGTTATACGTTATACGTTATACGTTATACGTTATACGTTATGCGTTATAGGATATACGTTATACGTTATACGTTGTACGTTATACGTTATACGTTGTACGTTATACGTTCTAAGTTATACGTTATACGTTAAACGTTGTACGTTATACGTTATACGTCATACGTTATACGTTATACGTAATACGTTATACGTTCTACGTTATACGTTATACGTTATACGTTATACGTTATACGTTATACGTTATACGTTATACGTTATACGTTATACGTTATACGTTATACGTTATACGTTATACGTTATACGTTATACGTTATACGTTATACGTTATACGTTATATCTTATACGTTATACGTTATGCGTTATAGGATATACGTTATACGTTATACGTTGTACGTTATACGTTATACGTTGTACGTTAAACGTTCTACGTTATACGTTATACGTTAAACGTTGTACGTTATACGTTATACGTTATACGTTATACGTTATACGTTATACGTTATACGTTATACGTTATACGTTATACATTATACGTTATACGTTATACGTTATACGTTATACGTTATAGGATATACGTAATACGTTATACGTTGTACGTTATACGTTATACGTTATACGTTAAACGTTGTACGTTATACGTTATACGTTATACGTTATACGTTATACGTTATACGTTATACGTTATACATTATACGTTATGCGTTATAGGATATACGTTATACGTTATACGTTGTACGTTATACGTTATACGTTGTACGTTATACGTTCTACGTTATACGTTATAAGTTAAACGTTGTACGTTATACGTTATACGTTATACGTTATACGTTATACGTTATACGTTATACGTTATACGTTATACGTTATACGTTATACGTTATACGTTATACGTTATACGTTATACGTTACACGTTATACGGTATACGTTATACGTTATACGTTATACGTTATACGTTATACGTTATACGTTATACGTTATACGTTATATGTTTTTATCGTTATAGGATATACGTTATACGTTATACGTTGTACGTTATACGTTATACGTTGTACGTTATACGTTCTACGTTATACGTTATAAGTTAAACGTTGTACGTTATACGTTATACGTTATACGTTATACGTTATACGTTATACGTTATACGTTACACGTTATACGTTATACGTTATACGTTATACGTTATACGTTATACGTTATACGTTATACGTTATACATTATACGTTGTACGTTGAACGTTGTACGTTATACGTTATACGTTATACGTTATACGTTATACGTTATACGTTATACGTTATACGTTATACGTTATACGTTATACGTTATACGTTATACGTTATACGTTATACGTTATACGTTATACGTTATACGACATACGTTATACGTTATACGTTATACGTTATACGTTATACGTTATACGTTATACGTTATACGTTATACGTTATACGTTATACGTTATACGTTATGCGTTATAGGATATACGTTATACGTTATACGTTGTACGTTATACGTTATACGTTGTACGTTATACGTTCTAAGTTATACGTTATACGTTAAACGTTGTACGTTATACGTTATACGTCATACGTTATACGTTATACGTTATACGTTATACGTTCTACGTTATACGTTATACGTTATACGTTATACGTTATACGTTATACGTTATACGTTATACGTTATACGTTATACGTTATACGTTATACGTTATATCTTATACGTTATACGTTATGCGTTATAGGATATACGTTATACGTTATACGTTGTACGTTATACGTTATACGTTGTACGTTAAACGTTCTACGTTATACGTTATACGTTAAACGTTGTACGTTATACGTTATACGTTATACGTTATACGTTATACGTTATACGTTATACGTTATACGTTATACGTTATACGTTATACGTTATACGTTATACGTTATACGTTATACGTTATAGGATATACGTAATACGTTATACGTTGTACGTTATACGTTATACGTTATACGTTAAACGTTGTACGTTATACGTTATACGTTATACGTTATACGTTATACGTTATACGTTATACGTTATACGTTATACGTTATGCGTTATAGGATATACGTTATACGTTATACGTTGTACGTTATACGTTATACGTTGTACGTTATACGTTCTACGTTATACGTTATAAGTTAAACGTTGTACGTTATACGTTATACGTTATACGTTATACGTTATACGTTATACGTTATACGTTATACGTTATACGTTATACGTTATACGTTATACGTTATACGTTATACGTTATACGTTATACGTTATACGTTATACGTTATACGTTATACGTTATACGTTATACGTTATAGGATATACGTTATACGTTATACGTTGTACGTTAAACGTTCTACGTTATACGTTATACGTTAAACGTTGTACGTTATACGTTATACGTTATACGTTATACGTTATACGTTATACGTTATACGTTATACGTTATACGTTATACGTTATACGTTATACGTTATAGGATATACGTAATACGTTATACGTTGTACGTTATACGTTATACGTTATACGTTAAACGTTGTACGTTATACGTTATACGTTATACGTTATACGTTATACGTTATACGTTATACGTTATACGTTATACGTTATGCGTTATAGGATATACGTTATACGTTATACGTTGTACGTTATACGTTATACGTTGTACGTTATACGTTCTACGTTATACGTTATAAGTTAAACGTTGTACGTTATACGTTATACGTTATACGTTATACGTTATACGTTATACGTTATACGTTATACGTTATACGTTATACGTTATACGTTATACGTTATACGTTATACGTTACACGTTATACTGTATACGTTATACGTTATACGTTATACGTTATACGTTATACGTTATACGTTATACGTTATACGTTATATGTTATGCGTTATAGGATATACGTTATACGTTATACGTTGTACGTTATACGTTATACGTTATACGTTATACGTTATACGTTATACGTTATATGTTATGCGTTATAGGATATACGTTATACGTTATACGTTATACGTTATACGTTATACGTTATATCTTATACGTTATACGTTATGCGTTATAGGATATACGTTATACGTTATACGTTGTACGTTATACGTTATACGTTGTACGTTAAACGTTCTACGTTATACGTTATACGTTAATCGTTGTACGTTATACGTTACACGTCATACGTTATACGTTATACGTTATACGTTATACGTTATACGTTATACGTTATACGTTATACGTTATACGTTATACGTTATACGTTATACGTTATACGTTATACGTTATACGTTATGCGTTATTGGATATACGTTATACGTTATACGTTGTACGTTGTACGTTATACGTTATACGTTGTACGTTATACGTTCTACGTTATACGTTATAAGTTAAACGTTGTACGTTATACGTTATACGTTATACGTTATACGTTATACGTTATACGTTATACGTTATACGTTATACGTTATACGTTATACGTTATACGTTATACGTTATACGTTATACGTTATACGTTATACATTATACGTTGTACGTTGAACGTTGTACGTTATACGTTATACGTTATACGTTATACGTTATACGTTATACGTTATACGTTATACGTTATACGTTATACGTTATACGTTATACGTTATACGTTATACGTTATACGTTATACGTTATACGTTATACGTTATACGTTATACGTTATACGTTATACGTTATACGTTATACGTTATACGTTATACGTTATACGTTATACGATATACGTTATACGTTATACGTTATACGTTATACATTATACGTTGTACGTTGAACGTTGTACGTTATACGTTCTACGTTATATCTTATACGTTATACGTTATGCGTTATAGGATATACGTTATACGTTATACGTTGTACGTTATACGTTATACGTTGTACGTTAAACGTTCTACGTTATACGTTATACGTTAAACGTTGTACGTTATACGTTATACGTTATACGTTATACGTTATACGTTATACGTTATACGTTATACGTTATACGTTATACGTTATACGTTATACGTTATACGTTATACGTTATACGTTATACGTTATACGTTATAGGATATACGTTCTACGTTGTACGTTATACGTTAAACGTTGTACGTTATACGTTATACGTTATACGTTATACGTTATAAGTAATACGTTATACGTTATACGTTATGCGTTATACGTTATACGTTATACGTTATACGTTATACGTTATACGTTATACGTTATACGTTATACGTTATACGTTATATCTTATACGTTATACGTTATGCGTTATAGGATATACGTTATACGTTATACGTTGTACGTTATACGTTATACGTTGTACGTTAAACGTTCTACGTTATACGTTATACGTTAAACGTTGTACGTTATACGTTATACGTTATACGTTATACGTTATACGTTATACGTTATACGTTATACGTTATACGTTATACGTTATACGTTATACGTTATACGTTATAGGATATACGTAATACGTTATACGTTGTACGTTATACGTTATACGTTATACGTTAAACGTTGTACGTTATACGTTATACGTTATACGTTATACGTTATACGTTATACGTTATACGTTATACGTTATACGTTATACGTTATGCGTTATAGGATATACGTTATACGTTATACGTTGTACGTTATACGTTATACGTTGTTCGTTATACGTTCTACGTTATACGTTATAAGTTAAACGTTGTACGTTATACGTTATACGTTATACGTTATACGTTATACGTTATACGTTATACGTTATACGTTATACGTTATACGTTATACGTTATACGTTATACGTTATACGTTATACGTTATACGTTATACGTTATACGTTATACGTTATACGTTATACGTTATACGTTATACGTTATAGGATATACGTTATACGTTATACGTTGTACGTTAAACGTTCTACGTTATACGTTATACGTTAAACGTTGTACGTTATACGTTATACGTTATACGTTATACGTTATACGTTATACGTTATACGTTATACGTTATACGTTATACGTTATACGTTATACGTTATACGTTATAGGATATACGTAATACGTTATACGTTGTACGTTATACGTTATACGTTATACGTTAAACGTTGTACGTTATACGTTATACGTTATACGTTATACGTTATACGTTATACGTTATACGTTATACGTTATACGTTATACGTTATACGTTATGCGTTATAGGATATACGTTATACGTTATACGTTGTACGTTATACGTTATACGTTGTACGTTATACGTTCTACGTTATACGTTATAAGTTAAACGTTGTACGTTATACGTTATACGTTATACGTTATACGTTATACGTTATACGTTATACGTTATACGTTATACGTTATACGTTATACGTTATACGTTATACGTTATACGTTACACGTTATACGGTATACGTTATACGTTATACGTTATACGTTATACGTTATACGTTATACGTTATACGTTATACGTTATATGTTATGCGTTATAGGATATACGTTATACGTTATACGTTGTACGTTATACGTTATACGTTATACGTTATACGTTATACGTTATACGTTATATGTTATGCGTTATAGGATATACGTTATACGTTATACGTTATACGTTATACGTTATACGTTATATCTTATACGTTATACGTTATGCGTTATAGGATATACGTTATACGTTATACGTTGTACGTTATACGTTATACGTTGTACGTTAAACGTTCTACGTTATACGTTATACGTTAATCGTTGTACGTTATACGTTACACGTCATACGTTATACGTTATACGTTATACGTTATACGTTATACGTTATACGTTATACGTTATACGTTATACGTTATACGTTATACGTTATACGTTATACGTTATGCGTTATTGGATATACGTTATACGTTATACGTTGTACGTTATACGTTATACGTTATACGTTATACGTTATACGTTCTACGTTGTACGTTATACGTTAAACGTTGTACGTTATACGTTATACGTTATACGTTATACGTTATACGTTATACGTTATACGTTATACGTTATACGTTATGCGTTATACGTTATACGTTATGCGTTATAGGATATACGTTATACGTTAAACGTTGTACGTTATACGTTATACGTTATACGTTATACGTTATACGTTATAAGTAATACGTTGTACGTTATACGTTATACGTTATACGTTATACGTTATACGTTATACGTTATACGTTATACGTTATACGTTATACGTTATACGTTATACGTTATACGTTATACGTTATACGTTATACGTTATACGTTATACGTTATACGTTATACGTTATACGTTATACGTTATACGTTATACGTTATACCTTATACGTTATACGTTATGCGTTATAGGATATACGTTATACGTTATACGTTGTACGTTATACGTTATACGTTGTACGTTATACGTTCTACGTTCTACGTTATACGTTAAACGTTGTACGTTATACGTTATACGTCATACGTTATACGTTATACGTTATACGTTATACGTTCTACGTTATACGTTATACGTTAAACGTTGTACGTTATACGTTATACGTTATACGTTATACGTTTTACGTTATACGTTATGCGTTATACGTTATACGTTATACGTTATACGTTATACGTTATACGTTATACGTTATACGTTATACGTTATACGTTATACGATATACGTAATATGTAATACGTCATACGTTTTACGTTAATCGTTATACGTTATACGTTATACGCTATACGTTATACGTTATACGTTATACGTTATACGTTATACGTTATACGTTATACGTTATGCGTTATACGTTATACGTTATACGTTATACGTTATACGTTATACGTTGTACGTTATACGTTATACGTTATACGTTATACGTTAGACGTTGTACGTTATACGTTATACGTTATACGTTATACGCTATACGTTATACGTTATACGTTATACGTTATACGTTATACGTTATACGTTATACGTTATACGTTATACGTTATACGTTACACGTTATACGTTATACATTATACGTTATACGTTATACGTTATACGTTATACGTTATACGTTATACGTTAAACGTTGTACGTTATACGTTATACGTTATACGTTATACGTTATACGTTATACGTTATACGTTATGCGTTATTGGATATACGTTATACGTTAAACGTTGTACGTTATACGTTATACGTTATACGTTATACGTTATACGTTCTACGTTGTACGTTATACGTTAAACGTTGTACGTTATACGTTATACGTTATACGTTATACGTTATAAGTAATACGTTATACGTTATACGTTATGCGTTATACGTTATACGTTATACGTTATACGTTATACGTTATACGTTATACGTTATACGTTATACGTTATACGTTATACGTTATACGTTATACGTTATACGTTATACGTTATACGTTATACGTTATACGTTATACGTTATACGTTATACGTTATACGTTATACGTTATACGTTATACGTTATACGTTATACGTTATACGTTATACGTTATACGTTATACGTTATACGTTATACCTTATACGTTATACGTTATGCGTTATAGGATATACGTTATACGTTATACGTTGTACGTTATACGTTATACGTTGTACGTTATACGTTCTACGTTCTACGTTATACGTTAAACGTTGTACGTTATACGTTATACGTCATACGTTATACGTTATACGTTATACGTTATACGTTCTACGTTATACGTTATACGTTAAACGTTGTACGTTATACGTTATACGTTATACGTTATACGTTTTACGTTATACGTTATGCGTTATACGTTATACGTTATACGTTATACGTTATACGTTATACGTTATACGTTATACGTTATACGTTATACGATATACGTAATATGTAATACGTCATACGTTTTACGTTAATCGTTATACGTTATACGTTATACGCTATACGTTATACGTTATACGTTATACGTTATACGTTATACGTTATACGTTATACGTTATGCGTTATACGTTATACGTTATACGTTATACGTTATACGTTATACGTTGTACGTTATACGTTATACGTTATACGTTATACGTTAGACGTTGTACGTTATACGTTATACGTTATACGTTATACGTTATGCGTTATAGGATATACGTTATACGTTATACGTTGTACGTTATACGTTATACGTTATACGTTAAACGTTGTACGTTATACGTTATACGTCATACGTTATACGTTATACGTTATACGTTATACGTTCTACGTTATACGTTATACGTTAAACGTTGTACGTTATACGTTATACGTTATACGTTATGCGTTATACGTTATACGTTATACGTTATACGTTATACGTTATACGTTATACGTTATACGTTATACGTTATACGTTATACGTTATACGTTATACGTTATGCGTTATAGTATATACGTTATACGTTATACGTTGTACGTTATACGTTATACGTTGTACGTTATACGTTCTACGTTATACGTTATACGTTAAACGTTGTACGTTATACGTTATACATCATACGTTATACGTTATACGTTATACGTTATACGTTCTACGTTATACGTTCTACGTTATACGTTATACGTTATACGTTATACGTTATACGTTATACGTTATACGTTATACGATATACGTTATACGTTATACGTTGTACGTTATACGTTATACGTTATACGTTATACGTTATACGTTATACGTTATACGTTATACGTTATACGTTATACGTTATACGTTATACGTTATACGTTATACGTTATACGTTATACGTTATACGTTATACGTTATACGTTATACGTTATACGTTATACGTTATACGTTATACGTTATAGGATATACGTAATACGTTATACGTTGTACGTTATACGTTATACGTTATACGTTATACGTTATACGTTATACGTTATACGCTATACGTTATACGTTATACGTTATACGTTATACGTTATACGTTATACGTTATACGTTATACGTTATGCGTTATAGGATATACGTTATACGTTATAAGTTGTACGTTATACGTTATACGTTGTACGTTATACGTTCTACGTTATACGTTATAAGTTAAACGTTGTACGTTATACGTTATACGTCATACGTTATACGTTATACGTTATACGTTAAACGTTCTACGTTATACGTTATACGTTAAACGTTGTACGTTATACGTTATACGTTGTACGTTATACGTTCTACGTTCTACGTTATACGTTATACGTTGTACGTTATACGTTATACGTCATCCGTTATACGTTATACGTTATACGTTATACGTTATACGTTATACGTTATACGTTATACGTTACACGTTATACGTTATACGTTATACGTTATACGTTATACGTTATACGTTATACGTTATACGTTATACGTTATACGTTATACGTTATACGTTATACGTTATGCGTTATAGGATATACGTTATACGTTATAAGTTGTACGTTATACGTTATACGTTATACGTTACACGTTATACGTTATACATTATACGTTATACGTTATACGTTATACGTTATACGTTATACGTTATACGTTAAACGTTGTACGTTATACGTTATACGTTATACGTTATACGTTATACGTTATACGTTATACGTTATGCGTTATTGGATATACGTTATACGTTAAACGTTGTACGTTATACGTTATACGTTATACGTTATACGTTATACGTTCTACGTTGTACGTTATACGTTAAACGTTGTACGTTATACGTTATACGTTATACGTTATACGATATACGTTATAAGTTATACCTTATACGTTATACGTTATACGTTATACGTTATACGCTATACGTTATACGTTATACGTTATACGTTATACGTTATACGTTATACGTTGTACGTTATACGTTATACGTTACACGTTATACGTTATACGTTATACGTTATACGTTATACGTTATACGTTATACGTTATACGTTATACGTTATACGTTATACGTTATGCGTTATAGGATATACGTTATACGTTATAAGTTGTACGTTATACGTTATACGTTGTACGTTATACGTTCTACGTTATACGTTATAAGTTAAACGTTGTACGTTATACGTTATACGTCATACGTTATACGTTATACGTTATACGTTAAACGTTCTACGTTATACGTTATACGTTAAACGTTGTACGTTATACGTTATACGTTGTACGTTATACGTTCTACGTTCTACGTTATACGTTATACGT
Source organism: Ptiloglossa arizonensis (assembly GCF_051014685.1). NCBI lineage: Eukaryota > Metazoa > Arthropoda > Insecta > Hymenoptera > Colletidae > Ptiloglossa > Ptiloglossa arizonensis. The sequence continues at coordinate 109,874 of NW_027479279.1, read as the reverse complement.
TGTACGTTATACGTTATACGTCATCCGTTATACGTTATACGTTATACGTTATACGTTATACGTTATACGTTATACGTTATACGTTACACGTTATACGTTATACGTTATACGTTATACGTTATACGTTATACGTTATACGTTATACGTTATACGTTATACGTTATACGTTATACGTTATACGTTATGCGTTATAGGATATACGTTATACGTTATAAGTTGTACGTTATACGTTATACGTTGTACGTTATACGTTCTACGTTATACGTTATAAGTTAAACGTTGTACGTTATACGTTATACGTTATACGTCATACGTTATACGTTATACGTTATACGTTAAACGTTCTACGTTATACGTTATACGTTAAACGTTGTACGTTATACGTTATACGTTATACGTTATACGTTATACGTTATACGTTATACGTTATACGTTATACGTTATGCGTTATAGGATATACGTTATACGTTATACGTTGTACGTTATACGTTATACGTTATACGTTATACGTTATACGATATAAGTTATAAGTTATACCTTATACGTTATACGTTATACGTTATACGTTATACGTTATACGCTATACGTTATACGTTATACGTTATACGTTATACGTTATACGTTATACGTTATACGTTATACGTTATACGTTACACGTTATACGTTATACGTTATACGTTATACGTTATACGTTATACGTTCTACGTTGTACGTTATACGTTAAACGTTGTACGTTATACGTTATACGTTATACGTTATACGTTATACGTTATACGTTATACGTTATACGTTATACGTTATTCGTTATACGATATACGTTATACGTTATGCGTTATACGTTATACGTTATACGTTATACGTTATACGTTATACGTTATACGTTATACGTTATACGTTATACGTTATACGTTATACGTTATACGTTGTACGTTATACGTTATACGTTACACGTTATACGTTATACGTTATACGTTATACGTTATACGTTATACGTTATACGTTATACGTTATACGTTATACGTTATACGTTATGCGTTATAGGATATACGTTATACGTTATAAGTTGTACGTTATACGTTATACGTTGTACGTTATACGTTCTACGTTATACGTTATAAGTTAAACGTTGTACGTTATACGTTATACGTCATACGTTATACGTTATACGTTATACGTTAAACGTTCTACGTTATACGTTATACGTTAAACGTTGTACGTTATACGTTATACGTTGTACGTTATACGTTCTACGTTCTACGTTATACGTTATACGTTGTACGTTATACGTTATACGTCATCCGTTATACGTTATACGTTATACGTTATACGTTATACGTTATACGTTATACGTTATACGTTACACGTTATACGTTATACGTTATACGTTATACGTTATACGTTATACGTTATACGTTATACGTTATACGTTATACGTTATACGTTATACGTTATACGTTATGCGTTATAGGATATACGTTATACGTTATAAGTTGTACGTTATACGTTATACGTTGTACGTTATACGTTCTACGTTATACGTTATAAGTTAAACGTTGTACGTTATACGTTATACGTTATACGTCATACGTTATACGTTATACGTTATACGTTAAACGTTCTACGTTATACGTTATACGTTAAACGTTGTACGTTATACGTTATACGTTATACGTTATACGTTATACGTTATACGTTATACGTTATACGTTATACGTTATGCGTTATAGGATATACGTTATACGTTATACGTTGTACGTTACACGTTATACGTTATACGTTATACGTTATACGATATAAGTTATAAGTTATACCTTATACGTTATACGTTATACGTTATACGTTATACGTTATACGCTATACGTTATACGTTATACGTTATACGTTATACGTTATACGTTATACGTTATACGTTATACGTTATACGTTACACGTTATACGTTATACGTTATACGTTATACGTTATACGTTATACGTTCTACGTTGTACGTTATACGTTAAACGTTGTACGTTATACGTTATACGTTATACGTTATACGTTATACGTTATACGTTATACGTTATACGTTATACGTTATTCGTTATACGATATACGTTATACGTTATGCGTTATACGTTATACGTTATACGTTATACGTTATACGTTATACGTTATACGTTATACGTTATACGTTATACGTTATACGTTATACGTTATACGTTATACGTTATACGTTATACGTTATACGTTATACGTTATACGTCATACGTTATACGTTATACGTTATACGTTAAACGTTCTACGTTATACGTTATACGTTAAACGTTGTACGTTATACGTTATACGTTGTACGTTATACGTTCTACGTTCTACGTTATACGTTATACGTTGTACGTTATACGTTATACGTCATCCGTTATACGTTATACGTTATACGTTATACGTTATACGTTATACGTTATACGTTATACGTTACACGTTATACGTTATACGTTATACGTTATACGTTATACGTTATACGTTATACGTTATACGTTATACGTTATACGTTATACGTTATACGTTATACGTTATGCGTTATAGGATATACGTTATACGTTATAAGTTGTACGTTATACGTTATACGTTGTACGTTATACGTTCTACGTTATACGTTATAAGTTAAACGTTGTACGTTATACGTTATACGTTATACGTCATACGTTATACGTTATACGTTATACGTTAAACGTTCTACGTTATACGTTATACGTTAAACGTTGTACGTTATACGTTATACGTTATACGTTATACGTTATACGTTATACGTTATACGTTATACGTTATACGTTATGCGTTATAGGATATACGTTATACGTTATACGTTGTACGTTATACGTTATACGTTATACGTTATACGTTATACGATATAAGTTATAAGTTATACCTTATACGTTATACGTTATACGTTATACGTTATACGTTATACGCTATACGTTATACGTTATACGTTATACGTTATACGTTATACGTTATACGTTATACGTTATACGTTATACGTTACACGTTATACGTTATACGTTATACGTTATACGTTATACGTTATACGTTCTACGTTGTACGTTATACGTTAAACGTTGTACGTTATACGTTATACGTTATACGTTATACGTTATACGTTATACGTTATACGTTATACGTTATACGTTATTCGTTATACGATATACGTTATACGTTATGCGTTATACGTTATACGTTATACGTTATACGTTATACGTTATACGTTATACGTTATACGTTATACGTTATACGTTATACGTTATACGTTATACGTTGTACGTTATACGTTATACGTTACACGTTATACGTTATACGTTATACGTTATACGTTATACGTTATACGTTATACGTTATACGTTATACGTTATACGTTATACGTTATGCGTTATAGGATATACGTTATACGTTATAAGTTGTACGTTATACGTTATACGTTGTACGTTATACGTTCTACGTTATACGTTATAAGTTAAACGTTGTACGTTATACGTTATACGTCATACGTTATACGTTATACGTTATACGTTAAACGTTCTACGTTATACGTTATACGTTAAACGTTGTACGTTATACGTTATACGTTGTACGTTATACGTTCTACGTTCTACGTTATACGTTATACGTTGTACGTTATACGTTATACGTCATCCGTTATACGTTATACGTTATACGTTATACGTTATACGTTATACGTTATACGTTATACGTTACACGTTATACGTTATACGTTATACGTTATACGTTATACGTTATACGTTATACGTTATACGTTATACGTTATACGTTATACGTTATACGTTATACGTTATGCGTTATAGGATATACGTTATACGTTATAAGTTGTACGTTATACGTTATACGTTGTACGTTATACGTTCTACGTTATACGTTATAAGTTAAACGTTGTACGTTATACGTTATACGTTATACGTCATACGTTATACGTTATACGTTATACGTTAAACGTTCTACGTTATACGTTATACGTTAAACGTTGTACGTTATACGTTATACGTTATACGTTATACGTTATACGTTATACGTTATACGTTATACGTTATACGTTATGCGTTATAGGATATACGTTATACGTTATACGTTGTACGTTACACGTTATACGTTATACGTTATACGTTATACGATATAAGTTATAAGTTATACCTTATACGTTATACGTTATACGTTATACGTTATACGTTATACGCTATACGTTATACGTTATACGTTATACGTTATACGTTATACGTTATACGTTATACGTTATACGTTATACGTTACACGTTATACGTTATACGTTATACGTTATACGTTATACGTTATACGTTCTACGTTGTACGTTATACGTTAAACGTTGTACGTTATACGTTATACGTTATACGTTATACGTTATACGTTATACGTTATACGTTATACGTTATACGTTATTCGTTATACGATATACGTTATACGTTATGCGTTATACGTTATACGTTATACGTTATACGTTATACGTTATACGTTATACGTTATACGTTATACGTTATACGTTATACGTTATACGTTATACGTTATACGTTATACGTTATACGTTATACGTTATACGTTATACGTTATACGTTATACGTTATAGGATATACGTAATACGTTATACGTTGTACGTTATACGTTATACGTTATACGTTAAACGTTGTACGTTATACGTTATACGTTATACGTTATACGTTATCCGTTATGCGTTATACGTTATACGTTATACGTTATACGTTATACGTTATACGTTATCCGTTATGCGTTATACGTTATACGTTATACGTTATACGTTATACGTTATACGTTATACGTTATACGTTATACGTCATACGTTATACGTTATACGTTATACGTTATACGTTATACGTTATACGTTATACGTTATACGTTGTACGTTATACGTTCTACGTTATACGTTATACGTTAAACGTTGTACGTTATACGTTATACGTCATACGTTATACGTTATACGTTATACGTTCTACGTTATACGTTATACGTTAAACGTTGTACGTTATACGTTATACGTTATACGTTATACGTTATACGTTATACGTTATGCGTTATACGTTATACGTTATACGTTATAAGTTATACGTTATACGTTATACGTTATACGTTACACGTTATACGTTACACGTTATACGTTATACGTTATAATGTATACGTTATGCGTTATACGCTACACGTTATGCGTTATAGGATATACGTTATGCGTTATAGGATATACGTTATACTTTATACGTTATACGTTATGCGTTATAGGATATACGTTATAGGATATACGTTGTACGCTATACGTTATACGTTGTACGTTATACGTTATACGTTATACGTTATACGTTATACGTTATACGTTATACGTTATACGTTATACGTTATACGTTATACGTTATACGTTATACGTTATACGTTATGCGTTATAGGATATACGTTATACGTTATACGTTGTACGTTATACGTTATACGTTGTACGTTATACGTTCTACGTTATACGTTATACGTTAAACGTTGTACGTTATACGTTATACGTCATACGTTATACGTTATACGTTATACGTTATACGTTATACGTTATACGTTATACATTATACGTTATACGTTATACGTTATACGTTATACGTTATACGTTATACGTTATACGACATACGTTATACGTTATACGTTATACGTTATACGTTATACGTTATACGTTATACGTTATACGTTATACGTTATACGTTATACGTTATACGTTATACGTTATGCGTTATAGGATATACGTTATAGGATATACGTTCTACGTTATACGTTATACGTTAAACGTTGTACGTTATACGTTATACGTTATACGTTATACGTTATACGTTATAAGTTATACGTTATACGTTATACGTTATACGTTATACGTTATACGTTAGACGCTATACGTTATACGTTATACGTTATACGTTATACGTTATACGTTATACGTTATACGTTATACATTATACGTTATACGTTATACGTTATACGTTATACGTTATACGTTATACGTTATACATTATACGTTATACGTTATACGTTATACGTTATACGTTATACGTTATACGTTATACGACATACGTTATACGTTATACGTTATACGTTATACGTTATACGTTATACGTTATACGTTATACGTTATACGTTATACGTTATACGTTATACGTTATACGTTATACGCTACACGTTATACGTTATACGTTATACGTTATACGTTATACGTTATACGTTATACGTTATGCGTTATAGGATATAAGTTATACGTTATACGTTGTACGTTATACGTTATACGTTCTACGTTATACGTTATACGTTAAACGTTGTACGTTATACGTTATACGTTATACGTTATACGTTATACGTTATACGTTATACGTTACACGATATACGTTATACGTTATACGTTATACGTTATACGTTATACGTTATACGTTATACGTTATACGTTATACGTTATACGTTATGCGTTATAGGATATACGTTATACGTTATACCTTATACGTTATACGTTATGCGTTATAGGATAAACGTTATACGTTATACGTTGTACGTTATACGTTATACGTTGTACGTTATACGTTCTACGTTATACGTTATACGTTAAACGTTGTACGTTATACGTTATACGTCATACGTTATACGTTATACGTTATACGTTATACGTTCTACGTTATACGTTATACGTTATACGTTATACGTTATACGTTACACGTTATACGTTATACGTTATACGTTATACGTTACACGTTATACGTTATACGTTATACGTTATACGTTATACGTTATACGTTATACGTTATGCGTTATAGGATATACGTTATACGTTATACGTTGTACGTTATGCGTTATACGTTCTACGTTATACGTTATACGTTATACGTTATACGTTATACGTTATGCGTTATAGGATATACGTTATACGTTATACGTTGTACGTTCTACGTTATACGTTATACGTTATAAGTAATACGTTATACGTTATACGTTATACGTTATACGTTATACGTTATACGTTATGCGTTATACGTTATACGTTATACGTTATATCTTATACGTTATACGTTATGCGTTATAGGATATACGTTATACGTTATACGTTGTACGTTATACGATATACGTTGTACGTTAAACGTTCTACGTTATACGTTATACGTTAAACGTTGTACGTTATACGTTATACGTCATACGTTATACGTTATACGTTACACGTTATACGTTATACGTTATACGTTATACGTTATACGTTATACGTTATACGTTATACGTTATGCGTTATAGGATATACGTTATACGTTATACGTTGTACGTTATAGGTTATACGTTATACGTTATACGTTATACGTTCTACGTTATACGTTATACGTTAAACGTTGTACGTTATACGTTATACGTTATACGTTATACGTTATAAGTAATACGTTATACGTTATACGTTATGCGTTATACGTTATACGTTATACGTTATAAGTAATACGTTATACGTTATACGTTATGCGTTATACGTTATACGTTATACGTTATACGTTATACGTTATACGTTATACGTTATACGTTATACGTTATACGTTATACGTTATACGTTATACGTTATACGTTATACGTTATACGTTATACGTTATACGTTATACGTTATACGTTATACGTTATACGTTATACGTTATACGATATACGTTATACGTTATACGTTATACGTTATACGTTATAAGTAATACGTTATACGTTATACGTTATACGTTATACGTTATACGTTATACGTTATGCGTTATACGTTATACGTTATACGTTATATCTTATACGTTATACGTTATGCGTTATAGGATATACGTTATACGTTATACGTTGTACGTTATACGTTATACGTTGTACGTTATACGTTATACGTTATACGTTATATCTTATACGTTATACGTTATGCGTTATAGGATATACGTTATACGTTATACGTTGTACGTTATACGTTATACGTTGTACGTTAAACGTTCTACGTTATACGTTATACGTTAAACGTTGTACGTTATACGTTATACGTCATACGTTATACGTTATACGTTACACGTTATACGTTATACGTTATACGTTATACGTTATACGTTATACGTTATACGTTATGCGTTATAGGATATACGTTATACGTTATACGTTGTACGTTATACGTTATACGTTCTACGTTATACGTTATACGTTATAAGTAATACGTTATACGTTATACGTTATACGTTATACGTTATACGTTATACGTTATACGTTATGCGTTATACGTTATACGTTATACGTTATATCTTATACGTTATACGTTATGCGTTATAGGATATACGTTATACGTTATACGTTGTACGTTATACGATATACGTTGTACGTTAAACGTTCTACGTTATACGTTATACGTTAAACGTTGTACGTTATACGTTATACGTCATACGTTATACGTTATACGTTATACGTTATACGTTATACGTTATACGTTATACGTTATACGTTATACGTTATACGTTATACGTTATACGTTATGCGTTATAGGATATATGTTATACGTTAAACGTTGTACGTTATACGTTATACGTTATACGTTATACGTTATAAGTAATACGTTATACGTTATACGTTATGCGTTATACGTTATACGTTATACGTTATACGTTATACGTTATACGTTATACGTTATACGTTATGCGTTATACGTTATACGTTATACGTTATACGTTATACGTTATACGTTATACGTTATACGTTGTACGTTATACGTTATACGTTATACGTTATACGTTATACGTTAGACGTTGTACGTTATACGTTATACGTTATACGTTATACGCTATACGTTATACGTTATACGTTATACGTTATACGTTATACGTTATACGTTATACGTTATACGTTATACATTATACGTTATACGTTATACGTTATACGTTATACGTTATGCGTTATAGGATATACGTTATACGTTATACGTTGTACGTTATACGTTATACGTTATACGTTATACGTTATACGTTCTACGTTATACGTTATACGTTAAACGTTGTACGTTATACGTTATACGTTATACGTTATACGTTATAAGTAATACGTTATACGTTATACGTTATGCGTTATACGTTATACGTTATACGTTATACGTTATACGTTATACGTTATACGTTATACGTTATACGTTATACGTTATACGTTATACGTTATACGTTATACGTTATACGTTATACGTTATACGTTATACGTTATACGTTATACGTTATACGTTATACGTTATACGTTATACGTTATACGTTATACGTTATACGTTATACGTTATACCTTATACGTTATACGTTATGCGTTATAGGATAAACGTTATACGTTATACGTTGTACGTTATACGTTATACGTTGTACGTTATACGTTCTACGTTATACGTTATACGTTAAACGTTGTACGTTATACGTTATACGTCATACGTTATACGTTATACGTTATACGTTATACGTTCTACGTTATACGTTATACGTTATACGTTATACGTTATACGTTATACGTTATACATTATACGTTATACGTTATACGTTATACGTTATACGTTATACGTTATACGTTATACGACATACGTTATACGTTATACGTTATACGTTATACGTTATACGTTATACGTTATACGTTATACGTTATACGTTATACGTTATACGTTATACGTTATACGTTATACGTTATACGTTACACGTTATACGTTATACGTTATACGTTATACGTTATACGTTATACGTTATACGTTATGCGTTATAGGATATACGTTATACGTTATACGTTGTACGTTATACGTTATACGTTCTACGTTATACGTTATACGTTAAACGTTGTACGTTATACGTTATACGTTATACGTTATACGTTATACGTTATACGTTATACGTTACACGTTATACGTTATACGTTATACGTTATACGTTATACGTTATACGTTAGACGTTGTACGTTATACGTTATACGTTATACGTTATACGCTATACGTTATACGTTATCCGTTATACGTTATACGTTATACGTTATACGTTATACGTTATACGTTATACGTTATACGTTATAAGTTATACGTTATACGTTATACCTTATACGTTATACGTTATGCGTTATAGGATATACGTTATACGTTATACGTTGTACGTTATACGTTATACGTTATACGTTATACGTTATACGTTATACGATATACGTAATATGTAATACGTCATACGTTTTACGTTAATCGTTATACGTTATACGTTATACGCTATACGTTATACGTTATACGTTATACGTTATACGTTATACGTTATACGTTATACGTTATGCGTTATACGTTATACGTTATACGATATACGTTATACGTTATACGTTGTACGTTATACGTTATACGTTATACGTTATACGTTAGACGTTGTACGTTATACGTTATACGTTATACGTTATACGCTATACGTTATACGTTATACGTTATACGTTATACGTTATACGTTATACGTTATACGTTATACGTTATACGTTATACGTTATACGTTATACGTTATACGTTATACGTTACACGTTATACGTTATACGTTATACGTTATACGTTATACGTTATACGTTATACGTTATACGTTATACGTTATACGTTATACGTTATATGATATACGTAATACGTTATACGTTGTACGTTATACGTTATACGTTATACGTTAAACGTTGTACGTTATACGTTATACGTTATACGTTCTACGTTATACGTTATACGTTATACGTTATACGTTATACGTTATACGTTATGCGTTATAGGATATACGTTATACGTTATACGTTGTACGTTATACGTTATACGTTGTACGTTATACGTTCTACGTTATACGTTATAAGTTAAACGTTGTACGTTATACGTTATACGTTATACGTTATAGGTTATACGTTATACGTTATACGTTATACGTTATACGTTATACGTTATACGTTATACGTTATACGTTATACGTTATACGTTACACGTTATACGTTATACGTTATACGTTATACGTTATACGTTATACGTTATACGTTATACGTTATACGTTATACGTTATACGTTATACGTTATGCGTTATAGGATATACGTTGTACGTTAAACGTTGTACGTTATACGTTATACGTTGTACGTTATACGTTCTACGTTATACGTTATAAGTTAAACGTTGTACGTTATACGTTATACGTTATACGTTATACGTTATACGTTATACGTTATACGTTATACGTTATACGTTATACGTTATACGTTATACGTTATACGTTATACGTTACACGTTACACGTTACACGTTATACGTTATACGTTATACGTTATACGTTATACGTTATACGTTATACGTTATACGTTATACGTTATACGTTATACGTTATACGTTATACGTTATACGTTATACGTTATACGTTATACCTTATACGTTATACGTTATGCGTTATAGGATATACGTTATACGTTATACGTTGTACGTTATACGTTATACGTTGTACGTTATACGTTCTACGTTCTACGTTATACGTTAAACGTTGTACGTTATACGTTATACGTCATACGTTATACGTTATACGTTATACGTTATACGTTCTACGTTACACGTTATACGTTATGCGTTATACGTTATACGTTATACGTTATACGTTATACGTTATACGTTATACGTTATACGTTATACGTTATACGTTATACGTTATACGTTATACGTTATACGTTCTACGTTCTACGTTATACGTTAAACGTTGTACGTTATACGTTATACGTCATACGTTATACGTTATACGTTATACGTTATACGTTCTACGTTATACGTTATACGTTAAACGTTGTACGTTATACGTTATACGTTATATGTTATACGTTTTACGTTATACTTTATGCGTTATACGTTATACGTTATACGTTATATGTTATACGTTATACGTTATACGTTATGCGTTATACGTTATACGATATACGTAATATGTAATACGTCATACGTTTTACGTTAATCGTTATACGTTATACGTTATACGCTATACGTTATACGTTATACGTTATACGTTATACGTTATACGTTATACGTTATACGTTCTACGTTATACGTTATACGTTAAACGTTGTACGTTATACGTTATACGTTATACGTTATACGTTATACGTTATACGTTATACCTTATACGTTATACGTTATGCGTTATAGGATATACGTTATACGTTATACGTTGTACGTTATACGTTATACGTTTTACGTTATACGTTATACGTTATACGTTATACGTTGTACGTTATACGTTATACGTTATACGTTATACGTTAGACGTTGTACGTTATACGTTATACGTTATACGTTATACGCTATACGTTATACGTTATACGTTATACGTTATACGTTATACGTTATACGTTATACGTTATACGTTATACGTTATACGTTATACGTTATACGTTATACGTTATACGTTACACGTTATACGTTATACGTTATACGTTATACGTTATACGTTATACGTTATACGTTATACGTTATACGTTATACGTTATACGTTATACGTTATACGTTATACGTTATACGTTATACGTTATGCGTTATAGGATATACGTTATACGTTATACGTTGTACGTTATACGTTATACGTTATATGTTATACGTCATGCGATATACGTTATACGTTATTCGTTACACGGTATACGTTAAACGTTGTACGTTATACGTTATACGTTATACGTTATACGTTATACGTTGTACGGTATACGTTATACGTTATACGTTATACGCCATACGTTATACGTTAAACGTTGTACGTTATACGTTATACGTCATACGTTATACGTTATACGTTATACGTTATACGTTCTACGTTATACGTTATACGTTATACGTTAAACGTTGTACGTTATACGTTATACGTTATACGTTATAAGTTAAACGTTGTACGTTATACGTTATACGTTATACGTTATACCTTATACGTTATACGTTATACGTTATACGTTATACATTATACGTTGTACGTTGAACGTTGTACGTTATACGTTATACGTTATACGTTATACGTTATACGTTATACGTTATACGTTATACGTTATACGTTATACGTTATACGTTATACGTTATACGTTATACGTTATACGTTATACGACATACGTTATACGTTATACGTTATACGTTATACGTTATACGTTATACGTTATACTTTATACGTTATACGTTATACGTTATACGTTATACGTTATACGTTATACGTTATGCGTTATAGGATATACGTTATACGTTATACGTTGTACGTTATACGTTATACGTTGTACGTTATACGTTCTACGTTATACGTTATACGTTAAACGTTGTACGTTATACGTTATACGTCATACGTTATACGTTATACGTTATACGTTATACGATCTACGTTATACGTTATACGTTAAACGTTGTACGTTATACGTTATACGTTATACGTTATACGTTATACGTTATACGTTATACGTTATACGTTATACGTTATACCTTATACGTTATACGTTATACGTTATACGTTATACATTATACGTTGTACGTTGAACGTTGTACGTTATACGTTATACGTTATACGTCATACGTTATACGTTATACGTTATACGTTATACGTTATACGTTATACGTTATACGTTATACGTTATACGTTATACGTTATACGTTATAAGTTATACGTTATACGTTATACGTTATACGTTCTACGTTATACGTTATACGTTAAACGTTGTACGTTATACGTTATACGTCATACGTTATACGTTATACGTTTTACGTTATACGTTCTACGTTATACGTTATACGTTATACGTTAAACGTTGTACGTTATACGTTATACGTTATACGTTATACGTTATACGTTATACGTTATACGTTATACGTTATACGTTATACCTTATACGTTATACGTTATGCGTTATAGGATATACGTTATACGTTATACGTTGTACGTTATACGTTATACGTTATACGTTATACGTTATACGTTATACGATATACGTAATATGTAATACGTCATACGTTTTACGTTAATCGTTATACGTTATACGTTATACGCTATACGTTATACGTTATACGTTATACGTTATACGTTATACGTTATACGTTATGCGTTATACGTTATACGTTATACGTTATACGTTATACGTTATACGTTATACGTTATATGTTATACGTTATACGTTATACGTTATACGTTATACGTTATACATTATACGTTATACGTTATACGTTATACGTTATACGTTATACGTTATACGTTATACGTTATACGACATACGTTATACGTTATACGTTATACGTTATACGTTATACGTTATACGTTATACGTTATACGTTATACGTTATACGTTATACGTTATACGTTATACGTTACACGTTATACGTTATACGTTATACGTTATACGTTATACGTTATACGTTATACGTTATGCGTTATAGAATATACGTTATACGTTATACGTTGTACGTTATACGTTATACGTTCTACGTTATACGTTATACGTTAAACGTTGTACGTTATACGTTATACGTTATACGTTATACGTTATACATTATACGTTATACGTTACACGTTATACGTTATACGTTATACGTTATACGTTATACGTTATACGTTAGACGTTGTACGTTATACGTTATACGTTATACGTTATACGTTATACGTTATACGTTATACGTTATACGTTATGCGTTATAGGATATACGTTATACGTTATACGTTGTACGTTATACGTTATACGTTATATGTTATACGTCATGCGATATACGTTATACGTTATTCGTTACACGGTATACGTTAAACGTTGTACGTTATACGTTATACGTTATACGTTATACGTTATACGTTGTACGGTATACGTTATACGTTATACGTTATACGCCATACGTTATACGTTAAACGTTGTACGTTATACGTTATACGTCATACGTTATACGTTATACGTTATACGTTATACGTTCTACGTTATACGTTATACGTTATACGTTAAACGTTGTACGTTATACGTTATACGTTATACGTTATAAGTTAAACGTTGTACGTTATACGTTATACGTTATACGTTATACCTTATACGTTATACGTTATACGTTATACGTTATACATTATACGTTGTACGTTGAACGTTGTACGTTATACGTTATACGTTATACGTTATACGTTATACGTTATACGTTATACGTTATACGTTATACGTTATACGTTATACGTTATACGTTATACGTTATACGTTATACGTTATACGACATACGTTATACGTTATACGTTATACGTTATACGTTATACGTTATACGTTATACTTTATACGTTATACGTTATACGTTATACGTTATACGTTATACGTTATACGTTATGCGTTATAGGATATACGTTATACGTTATACGTTGTACGTTATACGTTATACGTTGTACGTTATACGTTCTACGTTATACGTTATACGTTAAACGTTGTACGTTATACGTTATACGTCATACGTTATACGTTATACGTTATACGTTATACGATCTACGTTATACGTTATACGTTAAACGTTGTACGTTATACGTTATACGTTATACGTTATACGTTATACGTTATACGTTATACGTTATACGTTATACGTTATACCTTATACGTTATACGTTATACGTTATACGTTATACATTATACGTTGTACGTTGAACGTTGTACGTTATACGTTATACGTTATACGTCATACGTTATACGTTATACGTTATACGTTATACGTTATACGTTATACGTTATACGTTATACGTTATACGTTATACGTTATACGTTATAAGTTATACGTTATACGTTATACGTTATACGTTCTACGTTATACGTTATACGTTAAACGTTGTACGTTATACGTTATACGTCATACGTTATACGTTATACGTTTTACGTTATACGTTCTACGTTATACGTTATACGTTATACGTTAAACGTTGTACGTTATACGTTATACGTTATACGTTATACGTTATACGTTATACGTTATACGTTATACGTTATACGTTATACCTTATACGTTATACGTTATGCGTTATAGGATATACGTTATACGTTATACGTTGTACGTTATACGTTATACGTTATACGTTATACGTTATACGTTATACGATATACGTAATATGTAATACGTCATACGTTTTACGTTAATCGTTATACGTTATACGTTATACGCTATACGTTATACGTTATACGTTATACGTTATACGTTATACGTTATACGTTATGCGTTATACGTTATACGTTATACGTTATACGTTATACGTTATACGTTATACGTTATATGTTATACGTTATACGTTATACGTTATACGTTATACGTTATACATTATACGTTATACGTTATACGTTATACGTTATACGTTATACGTTATACGTTATACGTTATACGACATACGTTATACGTTATACGTTATACGTTATACGTTATACGTTATACGTTATACGTTATACGTTATACGTTATACGTTATACGTTATACGTTATACGTTACACGTTATACGTTATACGTTATACGTTATACGTTATACGTTATACGTTATACGTTATGCGTTATAGAATATACGTTATACGTTATACGTTGTACGTTATACGTTATACGTTCTACGTTATACGTTATACGTTAAACGTTGTACGTTATACGTTATACGTTATACGTTATACGTTATACATTATACGTTATACGTTACACGTTATACGTTATACGTTATACGTTATACGTTATACGTTATACGTTAGACGTTGTACGTTATACGTTATACGTTATACGTTATACGTTATACGTTATACGTTATACGTTATACGTTATGCGTTATAGGATATACGTTATACGTTATACGTTGTACGTTATACGTTATACGTTATATGTTATACGTCATGCGATATACGTTATACGTTATTCGTTACACGGTATACGTTAAACGTTGTACGTTATACGTCATACGTTATACGTTATACGTTATACGTTGTACGGTATACGTTATACGTTATACGTTATACGCCATACGTTATACGTTAAACGTTGTACGTTATACGTTATACGTCATACGTTATACGTTATACGTTATACGTTATACGTTATACGTTATACGTTATACGTTATACGTTATACGTTATACGTTATACGTTATACGCTATACGTTATACGTTATACGTTATACGTTATACGTTATACGTTATACGTTATACGTTATACGTTATACGTTATACGTTATACGTTATACGTTATACGTTATACCTTATACGTTATACGTTATGCGTTATAGGATATACGTTATACGTTATACGTTGTACGTTATACGTTATACGTTATACGTTATACGTTATACGTTATACGTTATACGATATACGTAATATGTAATACGTCATACGTTTTACGTTAATCGTTATACGTTATACGTTATACGTTATACGTTATACGTTATACGTTATACGTTATACGTTATACGTTATACGTTATACGTTATACGTTATACGTTATACGTTATACGTTATACGTTATACGTTATACGTTATGCGTTATAGGATATACGTTATACGTTATACGTTGTACGTTATACGTTATACGTTATATGTTATACGTCATGCGATATACGTTATACGTTATTCGTTACACGGTATACGTTAAACGTTGTACGTTATACGTCATACGTTATACGTTATACGTTATACGTTGTACGGTATACGTTATACGTTATACGTTATACGCCATACGTTATACGTTAAACGTTGTACGTTATACGTTATACGTCATACGTTATACGTTATACGTTATACGTTATACGTTCTACGTTATAAGTTATACGTTATACATTATACGTTGTACGTTGAACGTTGTACGTTATACGTTATACGTTATACGTCATTTGTTATACGTTATACGTTATACGTTATACGTTATACGTTATACGTTATACGTTATACGTTATACGTCATACGTTATACGTTATACGTTTTACGTTATACGTTCTACGTTATACGTTATACGTTATACGTTAAACGTTGTACGTTATACGTTATACGTTATACGTTATACGTTATACGTTATACGTTATACGTTATACGTTATACGTTATACCTTATACGTTATACGTTATGCGTTATAGGATATACGTTATACGTTATACGTTGTACGTTATACGTTATACGTTATACGTTATACGTTATACGTTATACGATATACGTAATATGTAATACGTCATACGTTTTACGTTAATCGTTATACGTTATACGTTATACGCTATACGTTATACGTTATACGTTATACGTTATACGTTATACGTTATACGTTATGCGTTATACGTTATACGTTATACGTTATACGTTATACGTTATACGTTATACGTTATATGTTATACGTTATACGTTATACGTTATACGTTATACGTTATACATTATACGTTATACGTTATACGTTATACGTTATACGTTATACGTTATACGTTATACGTTATACGACATACGTTATACGTTATACGTTATACGTTATACGTTATACGTTATACGTTATACGTTATACGTTATACGTTATACGTTATACGTTATACGTTATACGTTACACGTTATACGTTATACGTTATACGTTATACGTTATACGTTATACGTTATGCGTTATAGAATATACGTTATACGTTATACGTTGTACGTTATACGTTATACGTTCTACGTTATACGTTATACGTTAAACGTTGTACGTTATACGTTATACGTTATACGTTATACGTTATACATTATACGTTATACGTTACACGTTATACGTTATACGTTATACGTTATACGTTATACGTTATACGTTAGACGTTGTACGTTATACGTTATACGTTATACGTTATACGTTATACGTTATACGTTATACGTTATACGTTATGCGTTATAGGATATACGTTATACGTTATACGTTGTACGTTATACGTTATACGTTATATGTTATACGTCATGCGATATACGTTATACGTTATTCGTTACACGGTATACGTTAAACGTTGTACGTTATACGTCATACGTTATACGTTATACGTTATACGTTGTACGGTATACGTTATACGTTATACGTTATACGCCATACGTTATACGTTAAACGTTGTACGTTATACGTTATACGTCATACGTTATACGTTATACGTTATACGTTATACGTTATACGTTATACGTTATACGTTATACGTTATACGTTATACGTTATACGTTATACGCTATACGTTATACGTTATACGTTATACGTTATACGTTATACGTTATACGTTATACGTTATACGTTATACGTTATACGTTATACGTTATACGTTATACGTTATACCTTATACGTTATACGTTATGCGTTATAGGATATACGTTATACGTTATACGTTGTACGTTATACGTTATACGTTATACGTTATACGTTATACGTTATACGTTAT
Source organism: Ptiloglossa arizonensis (assembly GCF_051014685.1). Lineage (NCBI taxonomy): Eukaryota > Metazoa > Arthropoda > Insecta > Hymenoptera > Colletidae > Ptiloglossa > Ptiloglossa arizonensis. Next base: position 90,488 of record NW_027479279.1, on the reverse strand, counting down.
ACGATATACGTAATATGTAATACGTCATACGTTTTACGTTAATCGTTATACGTTATACGTTATACGTTATACGTTATACGTTATACGTTATACGTTATACGTTATACGTTATACGTTATACGTTATACGTTATACGTTATACGTTATACGTTATACGTTATACGTTATACGTTATGCGTTATAGGATATACGTTATACGTTATACGTTGTACGTTATACGTTATACGTTATATGTTATACGTCATGCGATATACGTTATACGTTATTCGTTACACGGTATACGTTAAACGTTGTACGTTATACGTCATACGTTATACGTTATACGTTATACGTTGTACGGTATACGTTATACGTTATACGTTATACGCCATACGTTATACGTTAAACGTTGTACGTTATACGTTATACGTCATACGTTATACGTTATACGTTATACGTTATACGTTCTACGTTATAAGTTATACGTTATACATTATACGTTGTACGTTGAACGTTGTACGTTATACGTTATACGTTATACGTCATACGTTATACGTTATACGTTATACGTTATACGTTATACGTTATACGTTATACGTTATACGTTATACGTTATACGTTATACGTTCTACGTTATACGTTATACGTTATACGTTATACGTTATACGTTATACGTTATACGTTATACGTTATACGTTATACGTTATACGTTATACGTTATACGTTATACGTTATACGTTATACGACATACGTTATACGTTATACGTTATACGTTATACGTTATACGTTATACCTTATACGTTATACGTTATACGTTATACGTTATACATTATACGTTGTACGTTGAACGTTGTACGTTATACGTTATACGTTATACGTCATACGTTATACGTTATACGTTATACGTTATACGTTATACGTTATACGTTATACGTTATACGTTATACGTTATACGTTATACGTTCTACGTTATACGTTATACGTTAAACGTTGTACGTTATACGTTATACGTCATACGTTATACGTTATACGTTATACGTTATACGTTCTACGTTATACGTTATACGTTATACATTATACGTTGTACGTTGAACGTTGTACGTTATACGTTATACGTTATACGTCATACGTTATACGTTATACGTTATGCGTTATAGGATATACGTTATACGTTATACGTTGTACGTTATACGTTATACGTTGTACGTTATACGTTATACGTTCTACGTTATACGTTATACGTTAAACGTTGTACGTTATACGTTATACGTCATACGTTATACGTTATACGTTATACGTTATACGTTCTACGTTATACGTTATACGTTAAACGTTGTACGTTATACGTTATACGTTATACGTTATACGTTATACGTTATACGTTATACGTTATACGTTATACGTTATACCTTATACGTTATACGTTATACGTTATACGTTATACATTATACGTTGTACGTTGAACGTTGTACGTTATACGTTATACGTTATACGTCATACGTTATACGTTATACGTTATACGTTATACGTTATACGTTATACGTTATACGTTATACGTTATACGTTATACGTTATACGTTATACGTTCTACGTTATACGTTATACGTTAAACGTTGTACGTTATACGTTATACGTTATACGTTATAAGTTAAACGTTGTACGTTATACGTTATACGTTATACGTTATACCTTATACGTTATACGTTATACGTTATACGTTATACATTATACGTTGTACGTTGAACGTTGTACGTTATACGTTATACGTTATACGTTATACGTTATACGTTATACGTTATACGTTATACGTTATACGTTATACGTTATACGTTATACGTTATACGTTATACGTTATACGACATACGTTATACGTTATACGTTATACGTTATACGTTATACGTTATACGTTATACGTTATACGTTATACGTTATACGTTATACGTTATACGTTATACGTTATGCGTTATAGGATATACGTTATACGTTATACGTTGTACGTTATACGTTATACGTTGTACGTTATACGTTCTACGTTATACGTTATACGTTAAACGTTGTACGTTATACGTTATACGTCATACGTTATACGTTATACGTTATACGTTATACGTTCTACGTTATACGTTATACGTTAAACGTTGTACGTTATACGTTATACGTTATACGTTATACGTTATACGTTATACGTTGTACGTTATACGTTATACGTTGTACGTTATACGTTCTACGTTATACGTTATACGTTATACATTATACGTTGTACGTTGAACGTTGTACGTTATACGTTATACGTTATACGTCATACGTTATACGTTATACGTTATACGTTATACGTTATACGTTATACGTTATACGTTATACGTTATACGTTATACGTTATACGTTATACGTTATAAGTTATACGTTATACGTTATACGTTATACGTTCTACGTTATACGTTATACGTTAAACGTTGTACGTTATACGTTATACGTCATACGTTATACGTTATACGTTATACGTTATACGTTCTACGTTATACGTTATACGTTAAACGTTGTACGTTATACGTTATACGTTATACGTTATACGTTATACGTTATACGTTAAACGTTGTACGTTATACGTTATACGTTATACGTTATAAGTTAAACGTTGTACGTTATACGTTATACGTTATACGTTATACCTTATACGTTATACGTTATACGTTATACGTTATACATTATACGTTGTACGTTGAACGTTGTACGTTATACGTTATACGTTATACGTTATACGTTATACGTTATACGTTATACGTTATACGTTATACGTTATACGTTATACGTTATACGTTATACGTTATACGTTATACGACATACGTTATACGTTATACGTTATACGTTATACGTTATACGTTATACGTTATACGTTATACGTTATACGTTATACGTTATACGTTATACGTTATGCGTTATAGGATATACGTTATACGTTATACGTTGTACGTTATACGTTATACGTTATACGTTGTACGTTATACGTTCTACGTTATACGTTATACGTTAAACGTTGTACGTTATACGTTATACGTCATACGTTATACGTTATACGTTATACGTTATACGTTCTACGTTATACGTTATACGTTAAACGTTGTACGTTATACGTTATACGTTATACGTTATACGTTATACGTTATACGTTGTACGTTATACGTTATACGTTGTACGTTATACGTTCTACGTTATACGTTATACGTTATACATTATACGTTGTACGTTGAACGTTGTACGTTATACGTTATACGTTATACGTCATACGTTATACGTTATACGTTATACGTTATACGTTATACGTTATACGTTATACGTTATACGTTATACGTTATACGTTATACGTTATAAGTTATACGTTATACGTTATACGTTATACGTTCTACGTTATACGTTATACGTTAAACGTTGTACGTTATACGTTATACGTCATACGTTATACGTTATACGTTATACGTTATACGTTCTACGTTATACGTTATACGTTAAACGTTGTACGTTATACGTTATACGTTATACGTTATACGTTATACGTTATACGTTATACGTTATACGTTATACGTTATACCTTATACGTTATACGTTATGCGTTATAGGATATACGTTATACGTTATACGTTGTACGTTATACGTTATACGTTATACGTTATACGTTATACGTTATACGATATACGTAATATGTAATACGTCATACGTTTTACGTTAATCGTTATACGTTATACGTTATACGCTATACGTTATACGTTATACGTTATACGTTATACGTTATACGTTATACGTTATACATTATACGTTATACGTTATACGTTATACGTTATACGTTATACGTTATACGTTATACGACATACGTTATACGTTATACGTTATACGCTATACGTTATACGTTATACGTTATACGTTATACGTTATACGTTATACGTTATACGTTATACGTTATACGTTACACGTTATACGTTATACGTTATACGTTATACGTAATACGTTATACGTTATACGTTATACGTTATGCGTTATAGAATATACGTTATACGTTATACGTTGTACGTTATACGTTATACGTTCTACGTTATACGTTATACGTTAAACGTTGTACGTTATACGTTATACGTTATACGTTATACGTTATACGTTATACGTTATACGTTACACGTTATACGTTATACGTTATACGTTATACGTTATACGTTATACGTTAGACGTTGTACGTTATACGTTATACGTTATACGTTATACGCTATACGTTATACGTTATACGTTATACGTTATACGTTATACGTTATACGTTATACGTTATACGTTATACGTTATACGTTATACGTTATACGTTATACGTTATACGTTATACCTTATACGTTATACGTTATGCGTTATAGGATATACGTTATACGTTATACGTTGTACGTTATACGTTATACGTTATACGTTATACGTTATACGTTATACGTTATACGATATACGTAATATGTAATACGTCATACGTTTTACGTTAATCGTTATACGTTATACGTTATACGTTATACGTTATACGTTATACGTTATACGTTATACGTTATACGTTATACGTTATACGTTATACGTTACACGTTATACGTTATACGTTATACGTTATACGTTATACGTTATACGTTATACGTTATACGTTATACGTTATACGTTATACGTTATACGTTATACGTTATACGTTATGCGTTATAGGATATACGTTATACGTTATACGTTATATGTTATACGTCATGCGATATACGTTATACGTTATTCGTTACACGGTATACGTTAAACGTTGTACGTTATACGTTATACGTTATACGTTATACGTTATACGTTGTACGGTATACGTTATACGTTATACGTTATACGCCATACGTTATACGTTAAACGTTGTACGTTATACGTTATACGTCATACGTTATACGTTATACGTTATACGTTATACGTTCTACGTTATACGTTATACGACATACGTTATACGTTATACGTTATACGTTATACGTTATACGTTATACGTTATACGTTATACGTTATACGTTATACGTTATACGTTATACGTTATACGTTATGCGTTATAGGATATACGTTATACGTTATACGTTGTACGTTATACGTTATACGTTGTACGTTATACGTTCTACGTTATACGTTATACGTTAAACGTTGTACGTTATACGTTATACGTCATACGTTATACGTTATACGTTATACGTTATACGTTCTACGTTATACGTTATACGTTAAACGTTGTACGTTATACGTTATACGTTATACGTTATACGTTATACGTTATACGTTATACGTTATACGTTATACGTTATACCTTATACGTTATACGTTATACGTTATACGTTATACATTATACGTTGTACGTTGAACGTTGTACGTTATACGTTATACGTTATACGTCATACATTATACGTTATACGTTATAGGTTATACGTTATACGTTATACGTTATACGTTATACGTTATACGTTCTACGTTATACGTTATACGTTAAACGTTGTACGTTATACGTTATACGTTATACGTTATACGTTGTACGGTATACGTTATACGTTATACGTTATACGCCATACGTTATACGTTAAACGTTGTACGTTATACGTTATACGTCATACGTTATACGTTATACGTTATACGTTATACGTTCTACGTTATACGTTATACGACATACGTTATACGTTATACGTTATACGTTATACGTTATACGTTATACGTTATACGTTATACGTTATACGTTATACGTTATACGTTATACGTTATACGTTATACGTTATACGTTATGCGTTATAGGATATACGTTATACGTTATACGTTGTACGTTATACGTTATACGTTGTACGTTATACGTTCTACGTTATACGTTATACGTTAAACGTTGTACGTTATACGTTATACGTCATACGTTATACGTTATACGTTATACGTTATACGTTCTACGTTATACGTTATACGTTAAACGTTGTACGTTATACGTTATACGTTATACGTTATACGTTATACGTTATACGTTATACGTTATACGTTATACGTTATACCTTATACGTTATACGTTATGCGTTATAGGATATACGTTATACGTTATACGTTGTACGTTATACGTTATACGTTATACGTTATACGTTATACGTTATACGATATACGTAATATGTAATACATTATACGTTATACGTTATACCTTATACGTTATACGTTATACGTTATACGTTATACGACATACGTTATACGTTATACGTTATACGTTATACGTTATACGTTATACGTTATACGTTATACGTTATACGTTATACGTTATACGTTATGCGTTATAGAATATACGTTATACGTTATACGTTGTACGTTATACGTTATACGTTCTACGTTATACGTTATACGTTAAACGTTGTACGTTATACGTTATACGTTATACGTTATACGTTATACGTTATACGTTATACGTTACACGTTATACGTTATGCGTTATACGTTATACGTTATACGTTATACGTTATACGTTATACGTTATACGTTATACGTTATACGTTATACGTTATACGTTATACGTTATACGTTATACGTTATACGTTATACGTTATACGTTATACGTTATACGTTATACCTTATACGTTATACGTTATGCGTTATAGGATAAACGTTATACGTTATACGTTGTACGTTATACGTTATACGTTGTACGTTATACGTTCTACGTTATACGTTATACGTTAAACGTTGTACGTTATACGTTATACGTCATACGTTATACGTTATACGTTATACGTTATACGTTCTACGTTATACGTTATACGTTATACGTTATACGTTATACGTTATACGTTATACGTTATACGTTATACGTTATACGTTATACGTTATACGTTATACGTTATACCTTATACGTTATACGTTATGCGTTATAGGATATACGTTATACGTTATACGTTATACGTTATACGTTATACGCTATACGTTATACGTTATACGTTATACGTTATACGTTATACGTTATACGTTATACGTTATACGTTATACGTTATACGTTATACGTTATACGTTATACGTTATACGTTATACGTTATACCTTATACGTTATACGTTATGCGTTATAGGATATACGTTATACGTTATACGTTGTACGTTATACGTTATACGTTATACGTTATACGTTATACGTTATACGTTATACGATATACGTAATATGTAATACGTCATACGTTTTACGTTAATCGTTATACGTTATACGTTATACGCTATACGTTATACGTTATACGTTATACGTTATACGTTATACGTTATACGTTATACGTTATGCGTTATACGTTATACGTTATACGTTATACGTTATACGTTATACGTTGTACGTTATACGTTATACGTTATACGTTAATCGTTATACGTTGTACGTTATACGTTATACGTTATACGTTATACGCTATACGTTATACGTTATACGTTATACGTTATACGTTATACGTTATACGTTATACGTTATACGTTATACGTTATACGTTGTACGCTATACGTTATACGTTATACGTTATACGTTAGACGTTGTACGTTATACGTTATACGTTATACGTTATACGCTATACGTTATACGTTATACGTTATACGTTATACGTTATACGTTATACGTTATACGTTATACGTTATACGATATACGCTATACGTTATACGTTATACGTTATACGTTATACGTTATACGTTATACGTTATACGTTATACGTTATACGTTATACGTTATACGTTATACGTTATACGTTATACGTTATACGTTATGCGTTATAGGATATACGTTATACGTTATACGTTGTACGTTATACGTTATACGTTATACGTTATACGTTATACGTTCTACGTTATACGTTATACGTTAAACGTTGTACGTTATACGTTATACGTTATACGTTATACGTTATAAGTAATACGTTATACGTTATACGTTATGCGTTATACGTTATACGTTATACGTTATACGTTATACGTTATACGTTATACGTTATACGTTATACGTTATACGTTATACGTTATACGTTATACGTTATACGTTATACGTTATACGTTATACGTTATACGTTATACGTTATACGTTATACCTTATACGTTATACGTTATGCGTTATAGGATAAACGTTATACGTTATACGTTGTACGTTATACGTTATACGTTGTACGTTATACGTTCTACGTTATACGTTATACGTTAAACGTTGTACGTTATACGTTATACGTCATACGTTATACGTTATACGTTATACGTTATACGTTCTACGTTATACGTTATACGTTATACGTTATACGTTATACGTTATACGTTATACATTATACGTTATACGTTATACGTTATACGTTATACGTTATACGTTATACGTTATACGACATACGTTATACGTTATACGTTAAACGTTATACGTTATACGTTATACGTTATACGTTATACGTTATACGTTATACGTTATGCGTTATAGAATATACGTTATACGTTATACGTTGTACGTTATACGTTATACGTTCTACGTTATACGTTATACGTTAAACGTTGTACGTTATACGTTATACGTTATACGTTATACGTTATACGTTATACGTTATACGTTACACGTTATACGTTATGCGTTATACGTTATACGTTATACGTTATACGTTATACGTTATACGTTATACGTTATACGTTATACGTTATACGTTATACGTTATACGTTATACGTTATACGTTATACGTTATACGTTATACGTTATACCTTATACGTTATACGTTATGCGTTATAGGATAAACGTTATACGTTATACGTTGTACGTTATACGTTATACGTTGTACGTTATACGTTCTACGTTATACGTTATACGTTAAACGTTGTACGTTATACGTTATACGTCATACGTTATACGTTATACGTTATACGTTATACGTTCTACGTTATACGTTATACGTTATACGTTATACGTTATACGTTATACGTTATACGTTATACGTTATACGTTATACGTTATACGTTATACGTTATACGTTATACGTTATACCTTATACGTTATACGTTATGCGTTATAGGATATACGTTATACGTTATACGTTATACGTTATACGTTATACGCTATACGTTATACGTTATACGTTATACGTTATACGTTATACGTTATACGTTATACGTTATACGTTATACGTTATACGTTATACGTTATACGTTATACGTTATACGTTATACGTTATATGTTATACCTTATACGTTATACGTTATGCGTTATAGGATATACGTTATACGTTATACGTTGTACGTTATACGTTATACGTTATACGTTATACGTTATACGTTATACGTTATACGATATACGTAATATGTAATACGTCATACGTTTTACGTTAATCGTTATACGTTATACGTTATACGCTATACGTTATACGTTATACGTTATACGTTATACGTTATACGTTATACGTTATACGTTATGCGTTATACGTTATACGTTATACGTTATACGTTATACGTTATACGTTGTACGTTATACGTTATACGTTATACGTTAATCGTTATACGTTGTACGTTATACGTTATACGTTATACGTTATACGCTATACGTTATACGTTATACGTTATACGTTATACGTTATACGTTATACGTTATACGTTATACGTTATACGTTATACGTTGTACGCTATACGTTATACGTTATACGTTATACGTTAGACGTTGTACGTTATACGTTATACGTTATACGTTATACGCTATACGTTATACGTTATACGTTATACGTTATACGTTATACGTTATACGTTATACGTTATACGTTATACGATATACGCTATACGTTATACGTTATACGTTATACGTTATACGTTATACGTTATACGTTATACGTTATACGTTATACGTTATACGTTATACGTTATACGTTATACGTTATACGTTATGCGTTATAGGATATACGTTATACGTTATACGTTGTACGTTATACGTTATACGTTATACGTTATACGTTATACGTTCTACGTTATACGTTATACGTTAAACGTTGTACGTTATACGTTATACGTTATACGTTATACGTTATAAGTAATACGTTATACGTTATACGTTATGCGTTATACGTTATACGTTATACGTTATACGTTATACGTTATACGTTATACGTTATACGTTATACGTTATACGTTATACGTTATACGTTATACGTTATACGTTATACGTTATACGTTATACGTTATACCTTATACGTTATACGTTATGCGTTATAGGATAAACGTTATACGTTATACGTTGTACGTTATACGTTATACGTTGTACGTTATACGTTCTACGTTATACGTTATACGTTAAACGTTGTACGTTATACGTTATACGTCATACGTTATACGTTATACGTTATACGTTATACGTTCTACGTTATACGTTATACGTTATACGTTATACGTTATACGTTATACGTTATACATTATACGTTATACGTTATACGTTATACGTTATACGTTATACGTTATACGTTATACGACATACGTTATACGTTATACGTTAAACGTTATACGTTATACGTTATACGTTATACGTTATACGTTATACGTTATACGTTATACGTTATACGTTATACGTTATACGTTATACGTTATACGTTATACGTTACACGTTATACGTTATACGTTATACGTTATACGTTATACGTTATACGTTATACGTTATACGTTATGCGTTATAGGATATACGTTATACGTTATACGTTGTACGTTATACGTTATACGTTCTACGTTATACGTTATACGTTAAACGTTGTACGTTATACGTTATACGTTATACGTTATACGTTATACGTTATACGTTATACGTTACACGTTATACGTTATACGTTATACGTTATACGTTATACGTTATACGTTAGACGTTGTACGTTATACGTTATACGTTATACGTTATACGCTATACGTTATACGTTATACGTTATACGTTATACGTTATACGTTATACGTTATACGTTATACGTTATACGTTATACGTTATACGTTATACGTTATACGTTATACGTTATACCTTATACGTTATACGTTATGCGTTATAGGATATACGTTATACGTTATACGTTGTACGTTATACGTTATACGTTATACGTTATACGTTATACGTTATACGATATACGTAATATGTAATACGTCATACGTTTTACGTTAATCGTTATACGTTATACGTTATACGCTATACGTTATACGTTATACGTTATACGTTATACGTTATACGTTATACGTTATGCGTTATACGTTATACGTTATACGTTATACGTTATACGTTATACGTTGTACGTTATACGTTATACGTTATACGTTATACGTTAGACGTTGTACGTTATACGTTATACGTTATACGTTATACGCTATACGTTATACGTTATACGTTACACGTTATACGTTATACGTTATGCGTTATACGTTATACGTTATACGTTATACGTTATACGTTATACGTTATACGTTATACGTTATACGTTATACGTTATACGTTATACGTTATACGTTCTACGTTATACGTTATACGTTATACGTTATACGTTATACGTTATACGTTAAACGTTGTACGTTATACGTTATACGTCATACGTTATACGTTATACGTTATACGTTATACGTTCTACGTTATACGTTATACGTTATACGTTATACGTTATACGTTATACGTTATACGTTATACGTTATACGTTATACGTTATACGTTATACGTTATACGTTATATCTTATACGTTATACGTTATGCGTTATAGGATATACGTTATACGTTATACGTTGTACGTTATACGTTATACGTTGTACGTTAAACGTTCTACGTTATACGGTATACGTTAAACGTTGTACGTTATACGTTATACGTTATACGTTATACGTTATACGTTGTACGGTATACGTTATACGTTATACGTTATACGCTATACGTTATACGTTAAACGTTGTACGTTATACGTTATACGTCATACGTTATACGTTATACGTTATACGTTATACGTTCTACGTTATACGTTGTACGTTAAACGTTGTACGTTATACGTTATACGTTATACGTTATACGTTATACGTTATACGTTATACGTTATACGTTATACGTTATACCTTATACGTTATACGTTATACGTTATACGTTATACATTATACGTTGTACGTTGAACGTTGTACGTTATACGTTATACGTTATACGTTATACGTTATACGTTATACGTTATACGTTATACGTTATACGTTATACGTTATACGTTATACGTTATACGTTATACGTTATACGACATACGTTATACGTTATACGTTATACGTTATACGTTATACGTTATACGTTATACGTTATACGTTATACGTTATACGTTATGCGTTATAGGATATACGTTATACGTTATACGTTGTACGTTATACGTTATACGTTGTACGTTATACGTTCTACGTTATACGTTATACGTTAAACGTTGTACGTTATACGTTATACGTCATACGTTATACGTTATACGTTATACGTTATACGTTCTACGTTATACGTTATACGTTATACGTTATACGTTATACGTTATACGTTATACGTTATACGTTATACGTTATACGTTATACGTTATACGTTATACGTTATATCTTATACGTTATACGTTATGCGTTATAGGATATACGTTATACGTTATACGTTGTACGTTATACGTTATACGTTGTACGTTAAACGTTCTACGTTATACGTTATACGTTAAACGTTGTACGTTATACGTTATACGTTATACGTTATACGTTATACGTTATACGTTATACGTTATACGTTATACGTTATACGTTATACGTTATACGTTATAGGATATACGTAATACGTTATACGTTGTACGTTATACGTTATACGTTATACGTTAAACGTTGTACGTTATACGTTATACGTTATACGTTATATGTTATACGTTATACGTTATACGTTATACGTTATACGTTATACGTTATACGTTATGCGTTATAGGATATACGTTATACGTTATACGTTGTACGTTATACGTTATACGTTGTACGTTATACGTTCTACGTTATACGTTATAAGTTAAACGTTGTACGTTATACGTTATACGTTATACGTTATACTTTATACGTTATACGTTATACGTTATACGTTATACGTTATACGTTATACGTTATACGTTATACGTTACACGTTATACGTTATACGTTATACGTTATACGTTATACGTTATACGTTATACGTTATACGTTATACGTTATACGTTATACGTTATGCGTTATAGGATATACGTTATACGTTATACGTTGTACGTTATACGTTATACGTTGTACGTTATACGTTCTACGTTATACGTTATAAGTTAAACGTTGTACGTTATACGTTATACGTTATACGTTATACGTTATACGTTATACGTTATACGTTATACGTTATACGTTATACGTTATACGTTATACGTTATACGTTATACGTTATACGTTATACGTTATACGTTATACGTTATACGTTATACGTTATACGTTATACGTTATACGTTATACGTTATACGTTATACGTTATACGTTATACGTTATACGTTATACGTTATACGTTATACGTTATACGTTATACGTTATACGTTATACGTTATACGTTATACGTTATACGTTATACGTTATACGTTATACGTTATACCTTATACGTTATACGTTATGCGTTATAGGATACACGTTATACGTTATACGTTGTACGTTATACGTTATACGTTGTACGTTATACGTTCTACGTTCTACGTTATACGTTAAACGTTGTACGTTATACGTTATACGTCATACGTTATACGTTATACGTTATACGTTATACGTTCTACGTTACACGTTATACGTTATGCGTTATACGTTATACGTTATACGTTATACGTTATACGTTATACGTTATACGTTATACGTTATACGTTATACGTTATACGTTATACGTTCTACGTTCTACGTTATACGTTAAACGTTGTACGTTATACGTTATACGTCATACGTTATACGTTATACGTTATACGTTATACGTTCTACGTTATACGTTATACGTTAAACGTTGTACGTTATACGTTATACGTTATACGTTATACGTTTTACGTTATACGTTATGCGTTATACGTTATACGTTATACGTTATATGTTATACGTTATACGTTATACGTTATGCGTTATACGTTATACGATATACGTAATATGTAATACGTCATACGTTTTACGTTAATCGTTATACGTTATACGTTATACGCTATACGTTATACGTTATACGTTATACGTTATACGTTATACGTTATACGTTATACGTTATACGTTATACGTCATACGTTATACGTTATACGTTATACGTTATACGTTCTACGTTATACGTTATACGTTAAACGTTGTACGTTATACGTTATACGTTATACGTTATACGTTATACGTTATACGTTATAGGTTATACGTTATACGTTATACCTTATACGTTATACGTTATGCGTTATAGGATATACGTTATACGTTATACGTTGTACGTTATACGTTATACGTTATACGTTATACGTTATACGTTATACGATATACGTAATATGTAATACGTCATACGTTTTACGTTAATCGTTATACGTTATACGTTATACGCTATACGTTATACGTTATACGTTATACGTTATACGTTATACGTTATACGTTATGCGTTATACGTTATACGTTATACGTTATACGTTATACGTTATACGTTATACGTTATACGTTATACGTTATACGTTATACGTTATACGTTATACGTTATACGTTATACGTTATACGTTATACGTTATACGTTATACGTTATACGTTATACGTTATACGACATACTTTATACGACATACGTTATACGTTATACGTTATACGTTATACGTTATACGTTATACGTTATACGTTATACGTTATACGTTATACGTTATACGTTATACGTTATACGTTATACGTTATACGTTATACGTTACACGTTATACGTTATACGTTATACGTTATACGTTATACGTTATACGTTAGACGTTGTACGTTATACGTTATACGTTATACGTTATACGCTATACGTTATACGTTATACGTTATACGTTATACGTTATACGTTATACGTTATACGTTATACGTTATACGTTATACGTTATACGTTATACGTTATACGTTATACCTTATACGTTATACATTATGCGTTATAGGATATACGTTATACGTTATACGTTGTACGTTATACGTTATACGTTATACGTTATACGTTATACGTTATACGTTATACGTTATACGTTATACGATATACGTAATATGTAATACGTCATACGTTTTACGTTAATCGTTATACGTTATACGTTATACGCTATACGTTATACGTTATACGTTATACGTTATACGTTATACGTTATACGTTATGCGTTATACGTTATACGTTATACGTTATACGTTATACGTTATACGTTGTACGTTATACGTTATACGTTATACGTTAATCGTTATACGTTGTACGTTATACGTTATACGTTATACGTTATACGCTATACGTTATACGTTATACGTTATACGTTATACGTTATACGTTATACGTTATACGTTATACGTGATACGTTATACGTTATACGTTGTACGTTATACGTTATACGTTATACGTTATACGTTAGACGTTGTACGTTATACGTTATACGTTATACGTTATACGTTATACGTTATACGTTATACGTTATACGTTATACGTTATACGTCATACGTTATACGTTATACGTTATACGTTATACGTTCTACGTTATACGTTATACGTTATACGTTATACGTTATACGTTATACGTTATACATTATACGTTATACGTTATACGTTATACGTTATACGTTATACGTTATACGTTATACGACATACGTTATACGTTATACGTTAAACGTTATACGTTATACGTTATACGTTATACGTTATACGTTATACGTTATACGTTATACGTTATACGTTATACGTTATACGTTATACGTTATACGTTATACGTTACACGTTATACGTTATACGTTATACGTTATACGTTATACGTTATACGTTATACGTTATGCGTTATAGGATATACGTTATACGTTATACGTTGTACGTTATACGTTATACGTTCTACGTTATACGTTATACGTTAAACGTTGTACGTTATACGTTATACGTTATACGTTATACGTTATACGTTATACGTTATACGTTACACGTTATACGTTATACGTTATACGTTATACGTTATACGTTATACGTTAGACGTTGTACGTTATACGTTATACGTTATACGTTATACGCTATACGTTATACGTTATACGTTATACGTTATACGTTATACGTTATACGTTATACGTTATACGTTATACGTTATACGTTATACGTTATACGTTATACGTTATACCTTATACGTTATACGTTATGCGTTATAGGATATACGTTATACGTTATACGTTGTACGTTATACGTTATACGTTATACGTTATACGTTATACGTTATACGATATACGTAATATGTAATACGTCATACGTTTTACGTTAATCGTTATACGTTATACGTTATACGCTATACGTTATACGTTATACGTTATACGTTATACGTTATACGTTATACGTTATGCGTTATACGTTATACGTTATACGTTATACGTTATACGTTATACGTTGTACGTTATACGTTATACGTTATACGTTATACGTTAGACGTTGTACGTTATACGTTATACGTTATACGTTATACGCTATACGTTATACGTTATACGTTACACGTTATACGTTATACGTTATGCGTTATACGTTATACGTTATACGTTATACGTTATACGTTATACGTTATACGTTATACGTTATGCGTTATACGCTATACGTTATACGTTATACGTTATACGTTATACGTTATACGTTATACGTTATACGTTATACGTTATACGTTATACGTCATACGTTATACGTTATACGTTATACGTTATACGTTCTACGTTATACGTTATACGTTAAACGTTGTACGTTATACGTTATACGTTATACGTTATACGTTATACGTTATACGTTATAGGTTATACGTTATACGTTATACCTTATACGTTATACGTTATGCGTTATAGGATATACGTTATACGTTATACGTTGTACGTTATACGTTATACGTTATACGTTATACGTTATACGTTATACGATATACGTAATATGTAATACGTCATACGTTTTACGTTAATCGTTATACGTTATACGTTATACGCTATACGTTATACGTTATACGTTATACGTTATACGTTATACGTTATACGTTATGCGTTATACGTTATACGTTATACGTTATACGTTATACGTTATACGTTATACGTTATATGTTATACGTTATACGTTATACGTTATACGTTATACGTTATACGTTATACGTTATACGTTATACGTTATACGTTATACGTTATACGTTATACGTTATACGTTATACGACATACGTTATACGTTATACGTTATACGTTATACGTTATACGTTATACGTTATACGTTATACGTTATACGTTATACGTTATACGTTATACGTTATACGTTACACGTTATACGTTATACGTTATACGTTATACGTTATACGTTATACGTTATACGTTATGCGTTATAGAATATACGTTATACGTTATACGTTGTACGTTATACGTTATACGTTCTACGTTATACGTTATACGTTAAACGTTGTACGTTATACGTTATACGTTATACGTTATACGTTATACGTTATACGTTATACGTTACACGTTATACGTTATACGTTATACGTTATACGTTATACGTTATACGTTAGACGTTGTACGTTATACGTTATACGTTATACGTTATACGCTATACGTTATACGTTATACGTTATACGTTATACGTTATACGTTATACGTTATACGTTATACGTTATACGTTATACGTTATACGTTATACGTTATACGTTATACCTTATACGTTATACATTATGCGTTATAGGATATACGTTATACGTTATACGTTGTACGTTATACGTTATACGTTATACGTTATACGTTATACGTTATACGTTATACGTTATACGTTATACGATATACGTAATATGTAATACGTCATACGTTTTACGTTAATCGTTATACGTTATACGTTATACGCTATACGTTATACGTTATACGTTATACGTTATACGTTATACGTTATACGTTATGCGTTATACGTTATACGTTATACGTTATACGTTATACGTTATACGTTGTACGTTATACGTTATACGTTATACGTTAATCGTTATACGTTGTACGTTATACGTTATACGTTATACGTTATACGCTATACGTTATACGTTATACGTTATACGTTATACGTTATACGTTATACGTTATACGTGATACGTTATACGTTATACGTTGTACGTTATACGTTATACGTTATACGTTATACGTTAGACGTTGTACGTTATACGTTATACGTTATACGTTATACGCTATACGTTATACGTTATACGTTATACGTTATACGTTATACGTTATACGTTATACGTTATACGTTATACGTTATACGTTATACGTTATACGTTATACGTTATACCTTATACGTTATACGTTATACGTTATACGTTATACATTATACGTTGTACGTTGAACGTTGTACGTTATACGTTATACGTTATACGTTATACGTTATACGTTATACGTTATACGTTATACGTTATACGTTATACGTTATACGTTATACGTTATACGATATACGTAATATGTAATACGTCATACGTTTTACGTTAATCGTTATACGTTATACGTTATACGCTATACGTTATACGTTATACGTTATACGTTATACGTTATACGTTATACGTTATGCGTTATACGTTATACGTTATACGTTATACGTTATACGTTATACGTTCTACGTTATACGTTATACGTTATACGTTATAAGTTATACGTTATACGTTATACGTTATACGTTATACGTTATACGTTAGACGCTATACGTTATACGTTATACGTTATACGTTATACGTTATACGTTATACGTTATACGTTATACGTTATACGTTATACGTTATACGTTATACGTTATACGTTATACGTTATACATTATACGTTATACGTTATACGTTATGCGTTATAGGATATACGTTATACGTTATACGTTGTACGTTATACGTTATACGTTATGCGTTATACGTCATGCGATATACGTTATACGTTATACGTTATACGTTATACGCTATACATTATACGTTATACGTTATACGATATACGTTATACGTTATACGATATACGTTATACGTTATACGTTATACGTTATACGTTATACATTATACGTTATACGTTATACGTTATACGTTATACGTTATACGTTATACGTTATACGTTATACGTTATACGACATACGTTATACGTTATACGTTATACGTTATAGGTTATACGTTATACGTTATACGTTATACGTTATACGTTATACGTTATACGTTGTACGTTATGCGTTATAGGATATACGTTATACGTTATACGTTGTACGTTATACGTTATACGTTGTACGTTATACGTTCTACGTTATACGTTATACGTTAAATGTTGTACGTTATACGTTATACGTCATACGTTATATGTTATACGTTATACGTTATACGTTCTACGTTATACGTTATACGTTAAACTTTGTACGTTATACGTTATACGTTATACGTTATACGTTATACGTTATACGTTAAACGTTGTACGTTATACGTTATACGTTATACGTTATACGTTATATCTTATACGTTATACGTTATGCGTTATAGGATATACGTTATACGTTATACGTTGTACGTTATACGTTATACGTTGTACGTTAAACGTTCTACGTTATACGTTATACGTTAAACGTTGTACGTTATACGTTATACGTTATACGTTATACGTTATACGTTATACGTTATACGTTATACGTTATACGTTATACGTTATACGTTATACGTTATACGTTATACGTTATACGTTATACGTTATACGTTATACGTTGTACGTTATACGTTATACGTTGTACGTTAAACGTTCTACGTTATACGTTATACGTTAAACGTTGTACGTTATACGTTATACGTTATACGTTATACGTTATATCTTATACGTTATACGTTATGCGTTATAGGATATACGTTATACGTTATACGTTGTACGTTATACGTTATACGTTGTACGTTAAACGTTCTACGTTATACGTTATACGTTAAACGTTGTACGTTATACGTTATACGTTATACGTTATACGTTATACGTTATACGTTATACGTTATACGTTATACGTTATACGTTATACGTTATACGTTATAGGATATACGTAATACGTTATACGTTGTACGTTATACGTTATACGTTATACGTTAAACGTTGTACGTTATACGTTATACGTTATACGTTATATGTTATACGTTATACGTTATACGTTATACGTTATACGTTATACGTTATACGTTATGCGTTATAGGATATACGTTATACGTTATACGTTGTACGTTATACGTTATACGTTGTACGTTATACGTTCTACGTTATACGTTATACGTTATACGTTGTACGTTAAACGTTCTACGTTATACGTTATACGTTAAACGTTGTACGTTATACGTTATACGTTATACGTTATACGTTATATCTTATACGTTATACGTTATGCGTTATAGGATATACGTTATACGTTATACGTTGTACGTTATACGTTATACGTTGTACGTTAAACGTTCTACGTTATACGTTATACGTTAAACGTTGTACGTTATACGTTATACGTTATACGTTATACGTTATACGTTATACGTTATACGTTACACGTTATACGTTATACGTTATACGTTATACGTTATACGTTATACGTTAGACGTTGTACGTTATACGTTATACGTTATACGTTATACGCTATACGTTATACGTTATACGTTATACGTTATACGTTATACGTTATACGTTATACGTTATACGTTATACGTTATACGTTATACGTTATACGTTATACGTTATACGTTATACGTTATACGTTATACGTTATACGTTATACGTTATACGTTATACGTTATACGTTATACGTTATACCTTATACGTTATACGTTATACGTTATACGTTATACGTTATACGTTATACGTTATACGTTATACGTTAAACGTTGTACGTTATACGTTATACGTTATACGTTATACGTTATATCTTATACGTTATACGTTATGCGTTATAGGATATACGTTATACGTTATACGTTGTACGTTATACGTTATACGTTCTACGTTATACGTTATACGTTAAACGTTGTACGTTATACGTTATACGTTATACGTTATACGTTATACGTTATACGTTATACGTTACACGTTATACGTTATACGTTATACGTTATACGTTATACGTTATACGTTAGACGTTGTACGTTATACGTTATACGTTATACGTTATACGCTATACGTTATACGTTATACGTTATACGTTATACGTTATACGTTATACGTTATACGTTATACGTTATACGTTATACGTTATACGTTATACGTTATACGTTATACCTTATACGTTATACGTTATGCGTTATAGGATATACGTTATACGTTATACGTTGTACGTTATACGTTATACGTTATACGTTATACGTTATACGTTATACGATATACGTAATATGTAATACGTCATACGTTTTACGTTAATCGTTATACGTTATACGTTATACGCTATACGTTATACGTTATACGTTATACGTTATACGTTATACGTTATACGTTATGCGTTATACGTTATACGTTATACGTTATACGTTATACGTTATACGTTGTACGTTATACGTTATACGTTATACGTTATACGTTAGACGTTGTACGTTATACGTTATACGTTATACGTTATACGCTATACGTTATACGTTATACGTTACACGTTATACGTTATACGTTATGCGTTATACGTTATACGTTATACGTTATACGTTATACGTTATACGTTATACGTTATACGTTATGCGTTATACGCTATACGTTATACGTTATACGTTATACGTTATACGTTATACGTTATACGTTATACGTTATACGTTATACGTTATACGTCATACGTTATACGTTATACGTTATACGTTATACGTTCTACGTTATACGTTATACGTTAAACGTTGTACGTTATACGTTATACGTTATACGTTATACGTTATACGTTATACGTTATAGGTTATACGTTATACGTTATACCTTATACGTTATACGTTATGCGTTATAGGATATACGTTATACGTTATACGTTGTACGTTATACGTTATACGTTATACGTTATACGTTATACGTTATACGATATACGTAATATGTAATACGTCATACGTTTTACGTTAATCGTTATACGTTATACGTTATACGCTATACGTTATACGTTATACGTTATACGTTATACGTTATACGTTATACGTTATGCGTTATACGTTATACGTTATACGTTATACGTTATACGTTATACGTTATACGTTATATGTTATACGTTATACGTTATACGTTATACGTTATACGTTATACGTTATACGTTATACGTTATACGTTATACGTTATACGTTATACGTTATACGTTATACGTTATACGACATACGTTATACGTTATACGTTATACGTTATACGTTATACGTTATACGTTATACGTTATACGTTATACGTTATACGTTATACGTTATACGTTACACGTTATACGTTATACGTTATACGTTATACGTTATACGTTATACGTTATACGTTATGCGTTATAGAATATACGTTATACGTTATACGTTGTACGTTATACGTTATACGTTCTACGTTATACGTTATACGTTAAACGTTGTACGTTATACGTTATACGTTATACGTTATACGTTATACGTTATACGTTATACGTTATACGTTACACGTTATACGTTATACGTTATACGTTATACGTTATACGTTATACGTTAGACGTTGTACGTTATACGTTATACGTTATACGTTATACGCTATACGTTATACGTTATACGTTATACGTTATACGTTATACGTTATACGTTATACGTTATACGTTATACGTTATACGTTATACGTTATACGTTATACGTTATACCTTATACGTTATACATTATGCGTTATAGGATATACGTTATACGTTATACGTTGTACGTTATACGTTATACGTTATACGTTATACGTTATACGTTATACGTTATACGTTATACGTTATACGATATACGTAATATGTAATACGTCATACGTTTTACGTTAATCGTTATACGTTATACGTTATACGCTATACGTTATACGTTATACGTTATACGTTATACGTTATACGTTATACGTTATGCGTTATACGTTATACGTTATACGTTATACGTTATACGTTATACGTTGTACGTTATACGTTATACGTTATACGTTAATCGTTATACGTTGTACGTTATACGTTATACGTTATACGTTATACGCTATACGTTATACGTTATACGTTATACGTTATACGTTATACGTTATACGTTATACGTGATACGTTATACGTTATACGTTGTACGTTATACGTTATACGTTATACGTTATACGTTAGACGTTGTACGTTATACGTTATACGTTATACGTTATACGCTATACGTTATACGTTATACGTTATACGTTATACGTTATACGTTATACGTTATACGTTATACGTTATACGTTATACGTTATACGTTATACGTTATACGTTATACCTTATACGTTATACGTTATACGTTATACGTTATACATTATACGTTGTACGTTGAACGTTGTACGTTATACGTTATACGTTATACGTTATACGTTATACGTTATACGTTATACGTTATACGTTATACGTTATACGTTATACGTTATACGTTATACGATATACGTAATATGTAATACGTCATACGTTTTACGTTAATCGTTATACGTTATACGTTATACGCTATACGTTATACGTTATACGTTATACGTTATACGTTATACGTTATACGTTATGCGTTATACGTTATACGTTATACGTTATACGTTATACGTTATACGTTCTACGTTATACGTTATACGTTATACGTTATAAGTTATACGTTATACGTTATACGTTATACGTTATACGTTATACGTTAGACGCTATACGTTATACGTTATACGTTATACGTTATACGTTATACGTTATACGTTATACGTTATACGTTATACGTTATACGTTATACGTTATACGTTATACGTTATACGTTATACATTATACGTTATACGTTATACGTTATGCGTTATAGGATATACGTTATACGTTATACGTTGTACGTTATACGTTATACGTTATGCGTTATACGTCATGCGATATACGTTATACGTTATACGTTATACGTTATACGCTATACATTATACGTTATACGTTATACGATATACGTTATACGTTATACGATATACGTTATACGTTATACGTTATACGTTATACGTTATACATTATACGTTATACGTTATACGTTATACGTTATACGTTATACGTTATACGTTATACGTTATACGTTATACGACATACGTTATACGTTATACGTTATACGTTATAGGTTATACGTTATACGTTATACGTTATACGTTATACGTTATACATTATACGTTGTACGTTATGCGTTATAGGATATACGTTATACGTTATACGTTGTACGTTATACGTTATACGTTGTACGTTATACGTTCTACGTTATACGTTATACGTTAAATGTTGTACGTTATACGTTATACGTCATACGTTATATGTTATACGTTATACGTTATACGTTCTACGTTATACGTTATACGTTAAACTTTGTACGTTATACGTTATACGTTATACGTTATACGTTATACCTTATACGTTATACGTTATACGTTATACGTTATGCGTTATACGTTATGCGTTATACGTTATACGTTATACGTTATACGTTATACGTTATACGTTATACGTTATACGTTATACGTTATACGTTATACGTTATACGTCATACGTTATACGTTATGCGTTATAGGATATAGGTTATAGGATATACGTTGTACGCTATACGTTATACGTTGTACGTTATACGTTCTACGTTCTACGTTCTACGTTATACGTTATACGTTATACGTTATAAGTTATACGTTATACGTTATACGTTATACGTTAGACGCTATACGTTATACGTTATACGTTATACGTTAAACGTTGTACGTTAAACGTTGTACGTTATACGTTATACGTTATACGTTATACGTTATACGTTATACGTTATACGTTATACGTTATACGTTATGCGTTATACGTTATACGTTGTACGTTATACGTTATACGTTATACGTTATACGTTATACGTTATACGATATACGTTATACGTTATACGTTATACGTTATACGTTATACGTTATACGTTATACGTTATACGTTATACGTTATACGTTATACGTTATACGTTATACGTTATACGTTATACGTTATACGTTATACGTTATACGTTATACGTTATACGTTATACGTTATACGTTATACGTTAGACGCTATACGTTATACGTTATACGTTATACATTATACGTTATATGTTATACGTTATACGTTATACGTTATACGTTATACGTTATACATTATACGTTATACGTTATACGTTATGCGTTGTAGGATATACGTTATACGTTATACGTTGTACGTTATACGTTATAGGTTATGCGTTATACGTCATGCGATATACGCTATACGTTATACGTTATACGTTATACGTTATACATTATACGTTATACGTTATTCGTTATACGTTATACGTTATACGTTATACGTTATACGTTATACGTTATACGTTATACGTTATACGTTATACGTTATACGTTATACGTTATACGTTATACGTTATACGTTATACGACATACGTTATACGTTATACGTTATACGTTATATGTTATACGTTATACGTTATACGTTATACGATATACGTTATACGTTATACGTTATGCGTTATAGGATATACGTTATAGGATATACGTTGTACGCTATACGTTATACGTTGTACGTTATACCTTCTACGTTATACGTTATACGTCATACGTTATACGTTATAAGTTATACGTTATACGTTATACGTTATACGTTATACGTTATACGTTAGACGCTATACGTTATACGTTATACGTTATACGTTATACGTTATACGTTATACGTTATACGTTACACGTTATACGTTGTAAGTTATACGTTATACGTTATACGTTATACGTTATACGTTATACGTTATACGTTGTACGTTATACGTTATGCGTTATAGGATATACGTTATACGTTATACGTTGTACGTTATACGTTATACGTTATGCGTTATACGTCATGCGATATACGTTATACGTTATACGTTATACGTTATACGTTATACGTTATACATTATACGTTATACGTTATACGTTATACGTTATACGTTATACGTTATACGTTATACGTTATATGTTATACGTTATACGTTATACATTATACGTTATACGTTATACGTTATACGTTATACGTTATACGTTATACGTTATACGACATACGTTATACGTTATACGTTATACGTTATACGTTATACGTTATACGTTATACGTTATACGTTATACGTTATACGTTATACGTTATACGTTATACGTTATACGTTATACGTTATACGTTATACGTTATACGTTATGCGTTATAGGATATACGTTATACGTTATACGTTGTACGTTATACGTTATACGTTGTACGTTATACGTTCTACGTTATACGTTATACGTTAAACGTTGTACGTTATACGTTATACGTCATACGTTATACGTTATACGTTATACGTTATACGTTCTACGTTATACGTTATACGTTAAACGTTGTACGTTATACGTTATACGTTATACGTTATACGTTATACGTTATACGTTATACCTTATACGTTATACGTTATACGTTATACGTTATACATTATACGTTGTACGTTGAACGTTGTACGTTATACGTTATACGTTATACGTCATACGTTATACGTTATACGTTATACGTTATACGTTATACGTTATACGTTATACGTTATACGTTATACGTTATACGTTATACGTTATACGTTATACGTTATACGTTATACGTTATAAGTTATACGTTATACGTTATACGTTATACGTTCTACGTTATACGTTATACGTTAAACGTTGTACGTTATACGTTATACGTCATACGTTATACGTTATACGTTATACGTTATACGTTCTACGTTATACGTTATACGTTAAACGTTGTACGTTATACGTTATACGTTATACGTTATACGTTATACGTTATACGTTATACGTTATACGTTATACGTTATACCTTATACGTTATACGTTATGCGTTATAGGATATACGTTATACGTTATACGTTGTACGTTATACGTTATACGTTATACGTTATACGTTATACGTTATACGTTATACGATATACGTAATATGTAATACGTCATACGTTTTACGTTAATCGTTATACGTTATACGTTATACGTTATACGTTATACGTTATACGTTATACGTTATACGTTATACGTTATACGTTATACGTTATACGTTATACGTTACACGTTATACGTTATACGTTATACGTTATACGTTATACGTTATACGTTATACGTTATGCGTTATAGAATATACGTTACACGTTATACGTTGTACGTTATACGTTATACGTTCTACGTTATACGTTATACGTTAAACGTTGTACGTTATACGTTATACGTTATACGTTATACGTTATACGTTATACGTTATACGTTACACGTTATACGTTATACGTTATACGTTATACGTTATACGTTATACGTTAGACGTTGTACGTTATACGTTATACGTTATACGTTATACGCTATACGTTATACGTTATACGTTATACGTTATACGTTATACGTTATACGTTATACGTTATACGTTATACGTTATACGTTATACGTTATACGTTATACCTTATACGTTATACGTTATGCGTTATAGGATATACGTTATACGTTATACGTTGTACGTTATACGTTATACGTTATACGTTATACGTTATACGTTATACGATATACGTAATATGTAATACGTCATACGTTTTACGCTAATCGTTATACGTTATACGTTATACGCTATACGTTATACGTTATACGTTATACGTTATACGCTATACGTTATACGTTATGCGTTATACGTTATACGTTATACGTTATACGTTATACGTTATACGTTGTACGTTATACGTTATACGTTATACGTTATACGTTAGACGTTGTACGTTATACGTTATACGTTATACGTTATACGCTATACGTTATACGTTATACGTTATACGTTATACGTTATACGTTATACGTTATACGTTATACGTTATACGTTATACGTTATACGTTATACGTTATACGTTATACGTTATACGTTACACGTTATACGTTATACGTTATACGTTATACGTTATACGTTATACGTTATACGTTATACGTTATACGTTATACGTTATACGTTATACGTTATACGTTATACGCTATACGTTATACGTTATACGTTATACGTTATACGTTATACGTTATACGTTATACGTTATACGTTATACGTTATACGTTATACGTTATACGTTATACGTTATACGTTACACGTTATACGTTATACGTTATACGTTATACGTTATACGTTATACGTTATACGTTATACGTTATACGTTATACGTTATACGTTATACGTTATACGTTATGCGTTATAGGATATACGTTATACGTTATACGTTGTACGTTATACGTTATACGTTATATGTTATACGTCATGCGATATACGTTATACGTTATTCGTTACACGGTATACGTTAAACGTTGTACGTTATACGTTATACGTTATACGTTATACGTTATACGTTGTACGGTATACGTTATACGTTATACGTTATACGCTATACGTTATACGTTAAACGTTGTACGTTATACGTTATACGTCATACGTTATACGTTATACGTTATACGTTATACGTTCTACGTTATACGTTATACGTTAAACGTTGTACGTTATACGTTATACGTTATACGTTATACGTTATACGTTATACGTTATACGTTATACGTTATACGTTATACCTTATACGTTATACGTTATACGTTATACGTTATACGTTATACATTATACGTTGTACGTTGAACGTTGTACGTTATACGTTATACGTTATACGTTATTCGTTATACGTTATACGTTATACGTTATACGTTATACGTTATACGTTATACGTTATACGTTATACGTTATACGTTATACGTTATACGACATACGTTATACGTTATACGTTATACGTTATACGTTATACGTTATACGTTATACGTTATACGTTATACGTTATACGTTATACGTTATACGTTATGCGTTATAGGATATACGTTATACGTTATACGTTGTACGTTATACGTTATACGTTGTACGTTATACGTTCTACGTTATACGTTATACGTTAAACGTTGTACGTTATACGTTATACGTTATACGTTATACGTTATACGTTATACGTTACACGTTATACGTTATACGTTATACGTTATACGTTATACGTTATACGTTATACGTTATACGTTATACGTTATACGTTATACGTTATACGTTATACGTTATACGTTATGCGTTATAGGATCTACGTTATACGTTATACGTTATACGTTATACGTTATACGTTATATGTTATACGTCATGCGATATACGTTATACGTTATTCGTTACACGGTATACGTTAAACGTTGTACGTTATACGTTATACGTTATACGTTATACGTTATACGTTGTACGGTATACGTTATACGTTATACGTTATACGCTATACGTTATACGTTATACGTTAAACGTTGTACGTTATACGTTATACGTCATACGTTATACGTTATACGTTATACGTTATACGTTCTACGTTATACGTTATACGTTAAACGTTGTACGTTATACGTTATACGTTATACGTTATACGTTATACGTTATACGTTATACGTTATACGTTATACGTTATACCTTATACGTTATACGTTATACGTTATACGTTATACGTTATACATTATACGTTGTACGTTGAACGTTGTACGTTATACGTTATACGTTATACGTTATTCGTTATACGTTATACGTTATACGTTATACGTTATACGTTATACGTTATACGTTATACGTTATACGTTATACGTTATACGACATACGTTATACGTTATACGTTATACGTTATACGTTATACGTTATACGTTATACGTTATACGTTATACGTTATACGTTATACGTTATACGTTATACGTTATGCGTTATAGGATATACGTTATACGTTATACGTTGTACGTTATACGTTATACGTTGTACGTTATACGTTCTACGTTATACGTTATACGTTAAACGTTGTACGTTATACGTTATACGTCATACGTTATACGTTATACGTTATACGTTATACGTTCTACGTTGTACGTTATACGTTAAACGTTGTACGTTATACGTTATACGTTATACGTTATACGTTATACGTTATACGTTATACGTTATACGTTATACGTTATACGTTATACCTTATACGTTATACGTTATACGTTATACGTTATACATTATTCGTTGTACGTTGAACGTTGTACGTTATACGTTATACGTTATACGTTATACGTTATACGTTATACGTTATACGTTATACGTTATACGTTATACGTTATACGTTATACGTTATACGTTATACGTTATACGTTATACGTTATAAGTTATACGTTATACGTTATACGTTATACGTTATACGTTATTCGTTATACGTTAGACGCTGTACGTTATACGTTATACGTTATACGTTATACGTTATACGTTATACGTTATACGTTATACGTTATACGTTATACGTTATACGTTATACGTTATGCGTTATAGGATATACGTTATACGTTATACGTTGTACGTTATACGTTATACGTTGTACGTTATACGTTCTACGTTATACGTTATACGTTATACGTTGTACGTTATACGTTATACGTCATCCGTTATACGTTATACGTTATACGTTATACGTTATAAGTTATACGTTATACGTTATACGTTACACGTTATACGTTATACGTTATACGTTATACGTTATACGTTATACGTTATACGTTATACGTTATACGTTATACGTTATACGTTATACGTTATACGTTATACGTTATACGTTATGCGTTATAGGATATACGTTATACGTTATAAGTTGTACGTTATACGTTATACGTTGTAGGTTATACGTTATACGTTATACGTCATACGTTATACGTTATGCGTTATAGGATATAGGTTATAGGATATACGTTGTACGCTATACGTTATACGTTGTACGTTATACGTTCTACGTTCTACGTTATACGTTATACGTTATACGTTATAAGTTATACGTTATACGTTATACGTTATACGTTATACGTTATACGTTAGACGCTATACGTTATACGTTATACGTTATACGTTATACGTTATACGTTATACGTTATACGTTATACGTTATACGTTATGCGTTATACGTTACACGTTATACGTTATACGTTATACGGTATACGTTATGCGTTATACGCTATACGTTATGCGTTATAGGACATACGTTGTGCGTTATAGGATATACGTTATACGTTATACGTTATACGTTATACGACATACGTTATACGTTATACGTTATACGTTATACGTTATACGTTATACGTTATACGTTATACGTTATACGTTATACGTTATACGTTATACGTTATACGTTATACGTTATACGTCATACGTTATACGTTATGCGTTATAGGATATAGGTTATAGGATATACGTTGTACGCTATACGTTATACGTTGTACGTTATACGTTCTACGTTATACGTTATACGTTATACGTTATACGTTATGCGTTATAGGATATACGTTATACGTTATACGTTAAACGTTGTACGTTATACGTTATACGTCATACGTTATACGTTATACGTTATACGTTATACGTTCTACGTTATACGTTATACGTTAAACGTTGTACGTTATACGTTATACGTTATACGTTATACGTTATACGTTATACGTTATACGTTATACGTTATACGTTATACGTTATACCTTATACGTTATACGTTATACGTTATACGTTATACGTTATACGTTATACATTATACGTTGTACGTTGAACGTTGTACGTTATACGTTATACGTTATACGTTATTCGTTATACGTTATACGTTATACGTTATACGTTATACGTTATACGTTATACGTTATACGTTATACGTTATACGTTATACGTTATACGACATACGTTATACGTTATACGTTATACGTTATACGTTATACGTTATACGTTATACGTTATACGTTATACGTTATACGTTATACGTTATACGTTATGCGTTATAGGATATACGTTATACGTTATACGTTGTACGTTATACGTTATACGTTGTACGTTATACGTTCTACGTTATACGTTATACGTTAAACGTTGTACGTTATACGTTATACGTTATACGTTATACGTTATACGTTATACGTTACACGTTATACGTTATACGTTATACGTTATACGTTATACGTTATACGTTATACGTTATACGTTATACGTTATACGTTATACGTTATACGTTATACGTTATACGTTATACGTTATGCGTTATAGGATATACGTTATACGTTATACGTTATACGTTATACGTTATACGTTATATGTTATACGTCATGCGATATACGTTATACGTTATTCGTTACACGGTATACGTTAAACGTTGTACGTTATACGTTATACGTTATACGTTATACGTTATACGTTGTACGGTATACGTTATACGTTATACGTTATACGCTATACGTTATACGTTAAACGTTGTACGTTATACGTTATACGTCATACGTTATACGTTATACGTTATACGTTATACGTTCTACGTTATACGTTATACGTTAAACGTTGTACGTTATACGTTATACGTTATACGTTATACGTTATACGTTATACGTTATACGTTATACGTTATACGTTATACCTTATACGTTATACGTTATACGTTATACGTTATACGTTATACATTATACGTTGTACGTTGAACGTTGTACGTTATACGTTATACGTTATACGTTATTCGTTATATGTTATACGTTATACGTTATACGTTATACGTTATACGTTATACGTTATACGTTATACGTTATACGTTATACGACATACGTTATACGTTATACGTTATACGTTATACGTTATACGTTATACGTTATACGTTATACGTTATACGTTATACGTTATACGTTATACGTTATGCGTTATAGGATATACGTTATACGTTATACGTTGTACGTTATACGTTATACGTTGTACGTTATACGTTCTACGTTATACGTTATACGTTAAACGTTGTACGTTATACGTTATACGTCATACGTTATACGTTATACGTTATACGTTCTACGTTCTACGTTATACGTTAAACGTTGTACGTTATACGTTATACGTTATACGTTATACGTTATACGTTATACGTTATACGTTATACGTTATACGTTATACGTTATACGTTATACGTTATACGTTATACGTTATACGTTATACGTTATACGACATACGTTATACGTTATACGTTATACGTTATACGTTATACGTTATACGTTATACGTTATACGTTATACGTTATACGTTATACGTTATACGTTATGCGTTATAGGATATACGTTATACGTTATACGTTGTACGTTATACGTTATACGTTGTACGTTATACGTTCTACGTTATACGTTATACGTTAAACGTTGTACGTTATACGTTATACGTCATACGTTATACGTTATACGTTATACGTTATACGTTCTACGTTCTACGTTATACGTTAAACGTTGTACGTTATACGTTATACGTTATACGTTATACGTTATACGTTATACGTTATACGTTATACGTTATACGTTATACGTTATACGTTATACCTTATACGTTATACGTTATACGTTATACGTTATACATTATACGTTGTACGTTGAACGTTGTACGTTATACGTTATACGTTATACGTTATACGTTATACGTTATACGTTATACGTTATACGTTCTACGTTATACGTTATACGTTAAACGTTGTACGTTATACGTTATACGTCATACGTTATACGTTATACGTTATACGTTATACGTTCTACGTTCTACGTTATACGTTAAACGTTGTACGTTATACGTTATACGTTATACGTTATACGTTATACGTTATACGTTATACGTTATACGTTATACGTTATACGTTATACGTTATACGTTATACGTTATACGTTATGCGTTATAGGATATACGTTATACGTTATACGTTGTACGTTATACGTTATACGTTGTACGTTATACGTTCTACGTTATACGTTATACGTTAAACGTTGTACGTTATACGTTATACGTCATACGTTATACGTTATACGTTATACGTTATACGTTCTACGTTCTACGTTATACGTTAAACGTTGTACGTTATACGTTATACGTTATACGTTATACGTTATACGTTATACGTTATACGTTATACGTTATACGTTATACGTTATACCTTATACGTTATACGTTATACGTTATACGTTATACATTATACGTTGTACGTTGAACGTTGTACGTTATACGTTATACGTTATACGTTATACGTTATACGTTATACGTTATACGTTATACGTTATACGTTATACGTTATACGTTATACGTTATACGTTATACGTTATACGTTATACGTTATACGTTATACGTTATAAGTTATACGTTATACGTTATACGTTATACGTTATTCGTGATACGTTAGACGCTGTACGTTATACGTTATACGTTATACGTTATACGTTATACGTTATACGTTATACGTTATACGTTATACGTTATACGTTATACGTTATGCGTTATAGGATATACGTTATACGTTATACGTTGTACGTTATACGTTATACGTTGTACGTTATACGTTCTACGTTATACGTTATACGTTATACGTTGTACGTTATACGTTATACGTCATCCGTTATACGTTATACGTTATACGTTATACGTTATAAGTTATACGTTATACGTTATACGTTACACGTTATACGTTATACGTTATACGTTATACGTTATACGTTATACGTTATACGTTATACGTTATACGTTATACGTTATACGTTATACGTTATACGTTATACGTTATACGTTATACGTTATGCGTTATAGGATATACGTTATACGTTATAAGTTGTACGTTATACGTTATACGTTGTAGGTTATACGTTATACGTTATACGTCATACGTTATACGTTATGCGTTATAGGATATAGGTTATAGGATATACGTTGTACGCTATACGTTATACGTTGTACGTTATACGTTCTACGTTCTACGTTATACGTTATACGTTATACGTTATAAGTTATACGTTATACGTTATACGTTATACGTTATACGTTATACGTTAGACGCTATACGTTATACGTTATACGTTATACGTTATACGTTATACGTTATACGTTATACGTTATACGTTATACGTTATGCGTTATACGTTACACGTTATACGTTATACGTTATACGGTATACGTTATGCGTTATACGCTATACGTTATGCGTTATAGGACATACGTTGTGCGTTATAGGATATACGTTATACGTTATACGTTATACGTTATACGACATACGTTATACGTTATACGTTATACGTTATACGTTATACGTTATACGTTATACGTTATACGTTATACGTTATACGTTATACGTTATACGTTATACGTCATACGTTATACGTTATGCGTTATAGGATATAGGTTATAGGATATACGTTGTACGCTATACGTTATACGTTGTACGTTATACGTTCTACGTTATACGTTATACGTTATACGTTATAAGTTATACGTTATACGTTATACGTTATACGTTATACGTTATACGTTAGACGCTATACGTTATACGTTATACGTTATACGTTATACGTTATACGTTATACGTTATACGTTATACGTTATACGTTATACGTTATACGTTATACGTTATACATTATACGTTATACGTTATACGTTATGCGTTATAGGATATACGTTATACGTTATACGTTGTACGTTATACGTTATACGTTATGCGTTATACGTCATGCGATATACGTTATACGTTATACGTTATACGTTATACGCTATACATTATACGTTATACGTTATACGATATACGTTATACGTTATACGATATACGTTATACGTTATACGTTATACGTTATACGTTATACATTATACGTTATACGTTATACGTTATACGTTATACGTTATACGTTATACGTTATACGTTATACGTTATGCGTTATACGTTATGCGTTATACGTTATACGTTATACGTTATACGTTATACGTTATACGTTATACGTTATACGTTATACGTTGTACGTTATACGTTATACGTTATACGTTATACGTTATACGTTATACGTTATACGTTATACGTTATACGTTATACGTTATACGTTATACGTTATACGTTATACGTTATACGTTATACGTTATACGTCATACGTTATACGTTATACGTTATACGTTATACGTTCTACGTTATACGTTATACGTTAAACGTTGTACGTTATACGTTATACGTTATACGTTATACGTTATACGTTATACGTTATAGGTTATACGTTATACGTTATACCTTATACGTTATACGTTATGCGTTATAGGATATACGTTATACGTTATACGTTGTACGTTATACGTTATACGTTATACGTTATACGTTATACGTTATACGATATACGTAATATGTAATACGTCATACGTTTTACGTTAATCGTTATACGTTATACGTTATACGCTATACGTTATACGTTATACGTTATACGTTATACGTTATACGTTATACGTTATGCGTTATACGTTATACGTTATACGTTATACGTTATACGTTATACGTTATACGTTATATGTTATACGTTATACGTTATACGTTATACGTTATACGTTATACGTTATACGTTATACGTTATACGTTATACGTTATACGTTATACGTTATACGTTATACGTTATACGTTATACGACATACGTTATACGTTATACGTTATACGTTATACGTTATACGTTATACGTTATACGTTATACGTTATACGTTATACGTTATACGTTATACGTTATACGTTACACGTTATACGTTATACGTTATACGTTATACGTTATACGTTATACGTTATACGTTATGCGTTATAGAATATACGTTATACGTTATACGTTGTACGTTATACGTTATACGTTCTACGTTATACGTTATACGTTAAACGTTGTACGTTATACGTTATACGTTATACGTTATACGTTATACGTTATACGTTATACGTTACACGTTATACGTTATACGTTATACGTTATACGTTATACGTTATACGTTAGACGTTGTACGTTATACGTTATACGTTATACGTTATACGCTATACGTTATACGTTATACGTTATACGTTATACGTTATACGTTATACGTTATACGTTATACGTTATACGTTATACGTTATACGTTATACGTTATACGTTATACCTTATACGTTATACATTATGCGTTATAGGATATACGTTATACGTTATACGTTGTACGTTATACGTTATACGTTATACGTTATACGTTATACGTTATACGTTATACGTTATACGTTATACGATATACGTAATATGTAATACGTCATACGTTTTACGTTAATCGTTATACGTTATACGTTATACGCTATACGTTATACGTTATACGTTATACGTTATACGTTATACGTTATACGTTATGCGTTATACGTTATACGTTATACGTTATACGTTATACGTTATACGTTGTACGTTATACGTTATACGTTATACGTTAATCGTTATACGTTGTACGTTATACGTTATACGTTATACGTTATACGCTATACGTTATACGTTATACGTTATACGTTATACGTTATACGTTATACGTTATACGTTATACGTTATACGTTATACGTTGTACGTTATACGTTATACGTTATACGTTATACGTTAGACGTTGTACGTTATACGTTATACGTTATACGTTATACGCTATACGTTATACGTTATACGTTATACGTTATACGTTATACGTTATACGTTATACGTTATACGTTATACGTTATACGTTATACGTTATACGTTATACGTTATACCTTATACGTTATACGTTATACGTTATACGTTATACATTATACGTTGTACGTTGAACGTTGTACGTTATACGTTATACGTTATACGTTATACGTTATACGTTATACGTTATACGTTATACGTTATACGTTATACGTTATACGTTATACGTTATACGTTATACGTTATACGTCATACGTTATACGTTATACGTTATACGTCATACGTTATACGTTATGCGTTATAGGATATAGGTTATAGGATATACGTTGTACGCTATACGTTATACCTTGTACGTTATACGTTATACGATATACGTTATACGTTATACGATATACGTTATACGTTATACGTTATACGTTATACGTTATACATTATACGTTATACGTTATACGTTATACGTTATACGTTATACGTTATACGTTATACGTTATACGTTATACGACATACGTTATACGTTATACGTTATACGTTATAGGTTATACGTTATACGTTATACGTTATACGTTATACGTTATACGTTATACGTTGTACGTTATGCGTTATAGGATATACGTTATACGTTATACGTTGTACGTTATACGTTATACGTTGTACGTTATACGTTCTACGTTATACGTTATACGTTAAACGTTGTACGTTATACGTTATACGTCATACGTTATATGTTATACGTTATACGTTATACGTTCTACGTTATACGTTATACGTTAAACTTTGTACGTTATACGTTATACGTTATACGTTATACGTTATACCTTATACGTTATACGTTATACGTTATACGTTATGCGTTATACGTTATGCGTTATACGTTATACGTTATACGTTATACGTTATACGTTATACGTTATACGTTATACGTTATACGTTATACGTTATACGTTATACGTTGTACGTTATACGTTATACGTTATACGTTATACGTTAGACGTTATACGTTATACGTTATGCGTTATACGTTATGCGTTATACGTTATACGTTATACGTTATACGTTATACGTTATACGTTATACGTTATACGTTATACGTTATACGTTATACGTTATACGTTATACGTTATGCGTTATACGTTAGACGCTATACGTTATACGTTATACGTTATACATTATACGTTATACGTTATACGTTATACGTTATACGTTATACGTTATACGTTATACATTATACGTTATACGTTATACGTTATGCGTTGTAGGATATACGTTATACGTTATACGTTGTACGTTATACGTTATAGGTTATGCGTTATACGTCATGCGATATACGCTATACGTTATACGTTATACGTTATACGTTATACATTATACGTTATACGTTATTCGTTATACGTTATACGTTATACGTTATACGTTATACGTTATACGTTATACGTTATACGTTATACATTATACGTTATACGTTATACGTTATACGTTATACGTTATACGTTATACGTTATACGACATACGTTATACGTTATACGTTATACGTTATACGTTATACGTTATACGTTATACGTTATACGATATACGTTATACGTTATACGTTATGCGTTATAGGATATACGTTATAGGATATACGTTGTACGCTATACGTTAAACGTTGTACGTTATACCTTCTACGTTATACGTTATACGTCATACGTTATACGTTATAAGTTATACGTTATACGTTATACGTTATACGTTATACGTTATACGTTAGACGCTATACGTTATACGTTATACGTTATACGTTATACGTTATACGTTATACGTTATACGTTACACGTTATACGTTGTAAGTTATACGTTATACGTTATACGTTATACGTTATACGTTATACGTTATACGTTATACGTTATACGTTATACGTTATACGTTATACGTTATACGTTATACGTTATACCTTATACGTTATACGTTATGCGTTATAGGATATACGTTATACGTTATACGTTGTACGTTATACGTTATACGTTGTACGTTATACGTTCTACGTTCTACGTTATACGTTAAACGTTGTACGTTATACGTTATACGTCATACGTTATACGTTATACGTTATACGTTATACGTTATACGTTCTACGTTATACGTTATACGTTAAACGTTGTACGTTATACGTTATACGTTATACGTTATACGTTTTACGTTATACGTTATGCGTTATACGTTATACGTTATACGTTATACGTTATATGTTATACGTTATACGTTATACGTTATACGTTATACGTTATACGATATACGTAATATGTAATACGTCATACGTTTTACGTTAATCGTTATACGTTATACGTTATACGTTATACGCTATACGTTATACGTTATACGTTATACGTTATACGTTATACGTTATACGTTATACGTTATGCGTTATACGTTATACGTTATACGTTATACGTTATACGTTATACGTTGTACGTTATACGTTATACGTTATACGTTATACGTTAGACGTTGTACGTTATACGTTATACGTTATACGTTATACGCTATACGTTATACGTTATACGTTATACGTTATACGTTATACGTTATACGTTATACGTTATACGTTATACGTTATACGTTATACGTTATACGTTATACGTTATACGTTACACGTTATACGTTATACGTTATACGTTATACGTTATACGTTATACGTTATACGTTATACGTTATACGTTATACGTTATACGTTATACGTTATACGTTATGCGTTATAGGATATACGTTATACGTTATACGTTGTACGTTATACGTTATACGTTATATGTTATACGTCATGCGATATACGTTATACGTTATTCGTTACACGGTATACGTTAAACGTTGTACGTTATACGTTATACGTTATACGTTATACGTTATACGTTGTACGGTATACGTTATACGTTATACGTTATACGCTATACGTTATACGTTAAACGTTGTACGTTATACGTTATACGTCATACGTTATACGTTATACGTTATACGTTATACGTTCTACGTTATACGTTATACGTTAAACGTTGTACGTTATACGTTATACGTTATACGTTATACGTTATACGTTATACGTTATACGTTATACGTTATACGTTATACGTTATACCTTATACGTTATACGTTATACGTTATACGTTATACGTTATACATTATACGTTGTACGTTGAACGTTGTACGTTATACGTTATACGTTATACGTTATTCGTTATACGTTATACGTTATACGTTATACGTTATACGTTATACGTTATACGTTATACGTTATACGTTATACGTTATACGTTATACGTTATACGACATACGTTATACGTTATACGTTATACGTTATACGTTATACGTTATACGTTATACGTTATACGTTATACGTTATACGTTATACGTTATACGTTATGCGTTATAGGATATACGTTATACGTTATACGTTGTACGTTATACGTTATACGTTGTACGTTATACGTTCTACGTTATACGTTATACGTTAAACGTTGTACGTTATACGTTATACGTTATACGTTATACGTTATACGTTATACGTTACACGTTATACGTTATACGTTATACGTTATACGTTATACGTTATACGTTATACGTTATACGTTATACGTTATACGTTATATGTTATACGTTATACGTTATGCGTTATAGGATATACGTTATACGTTATACGTTATACGTTATACGTTATACGTTATATGTTATACGTCATGCGATATACGTTATACGTTATTCGTTACACGGTATACGTTAAACGTTGTACGTTATACGTTATACGTTATACGTTATACGTTATACGTTGTACGGTATACGTTATACGTTATACGTTATACGCTATACGTTATACGTTAAACGTTGTACGTTATACGTTATACGTCATACGTTATACGTTATACGTTATACGTTATACGTTCTACGTTATACGTTATACGTTAAACGTTGTACGTTATACGTTATACGTTATACGTTATACGTTATACGTTATACGTTATACGTTATACGTTATACGTTATACCTTATACGTTACACGTTATACGTTATACGTTATACGTTATACATTATACGTTGTACGTTGAACGTTGTACGTTATACGTTATACGTTATACGTTATTCGTTATACGTTATACGTTATACGTTATACGTTATACGTTATACGTTATACGTTATACGTTATACGTTATACGTTATACGACATACGTTATACGTTATACGTTATACGTTATACGTTATACGTTATACGTTATACGTTATACGTTATACGTTATACGTTATACGTTATACGTTATGCGTTATAGGATATACGTTATACGTTATACGTTGTACGTTATACGTTATACGTTGTACGTTATACGTTCTACGTTATACGTTATACGTTAAACGTTGTACGTTATACGTTATACGTCATACGTTATACGTTATACGTTATACGTTATACGTTCTACGTTCTACGTTATACGTTAAACGTTGTACGTTATACGTTATACGTTATACGTTATACGTTATACGTTATACGTTATACGTTATACGTTATACGTTATACGTTATACCTTATACGTTATACGTTATACGTTATACGTTATACATTATTCGTTGTACGTTGAACGTTGTACGTTATACGTTATACGTTATACGTTATACGTTATACGTTATACGTTATACGTTATACGTTATACGTTATACGTTATACGTTATACGTTATACGTTATACGTTATACGTTATACGTTATAAGTTATACGTTATACGTTATACGTTATACGTTATTCGTTATACGTTAGACGCTGTACGTTATACGTTATACGTTATACGTTATACGTTATACGTTATACGTTATACGTTATACGTTATACGTTATACGTTATACGTTATGCGTTATAGGATATACGTTATACGTTATACGTTGTACGTTATACGTTATACGTTGTACGTTATACGTTCTACGTTATACGTTATACGTTATACGTTGTACGTTATACGTTATACGTCATCCGTTATACGTTATACGTTATACGTTATACGTTATAAGTTATACGTTATACGTTATACGTTACACGTTATACGTTATACGTTATACGTTATACGTTATACGTTATACGTTATACGTTATACGTTATACGTTACACGTTATACGTTATACGTTATACGTTATACGTTATACGTTATACGTTATACGTTATACGTTATACGTTATACGTTATACGTTATACGTTATACGTTATACGTTATGCGTTATAGGATATACGTTATACGTTATACGTTATACGTTATACGTTATACGTTATACGTTATACGATATACGTAATATGTAATACGTCATACGTTTTACGCTAATCGTTATACGTTATACGTTATACGCTATACGTTATACGTTATACGTTATACGTTATACGCTATACGTTATACGTTATGCGTTATACGTTATACGTTATACGTTATACGTTATACGTTATACGTTATACGTTGTACGTTATACGTTATACGTTATACGTTATACGTTAGACGTTGTACGTTATACGTTATACGTTATATGTTATACGCTATACGTTATACGTTATACGTTATACGTTATACGTTATACGTTATACGTTATACGTTATACGTTATACGTTATACGTTATACGTTATACGTTATACGTTATACGTTATACGTTACACGTTATACGTTATACGTTATACGTTATACGTTATACGTTATACGTTATACGTTATACGTTATACGTTATACGTTATACGTTATACGTTATACGTTATACGTTATGCGTTATAGGATATACGTTATACGTTATACGTTGTACGTTATACGTTATACGTTATATGTTATACGTCATGCGACATACGTTATACGTTATTCGTTATACGGTATACGTTAAACGTTGTACGTTATACGTTATACGTTATACGTTATACGTTATACGTTGTACGGTATACGTTATACGTTATACGTTATACGCTATACGTTATACGTTAAACGTTGTACGTTATACGTTATACGTCATACGTTATACGTTATACGTTATACGTTATACGTTCTACGTTATACGTTATACGTTAAACGTTGTACGTTATACGTTATACGTTATACGTTATACGTTATACGTTATACGTTATACGTTATACGTTATACGTTATACCTTATACGTTATACGTTATACGTTATACGTTATACGTTATACATTATACGTTGTACGTTGAACGTTGTACGTTATACGTTATACGTTATACGTTATACGTTGTACGTTATACGTTATACGTTATACGTTATACGTTATACGTTATACGTTATACGTTATACGTTATACGACATACGCTATACGTTATACGTTATACGTTATACGTTATACGTTATACGTTATACGTTATACGTTATACGTTATACGTTATACGTTATGCGTTATAGGATATACGTTATACGTTATACGTTGTACGTTATACGTTATACGTTGTACGTTATACGTTCTACGTTATACGTTATACGTTAAACGTTGTACGTTATACGTTATACGTCATACGTTATACGTTATACGTTATACGTTATACGTTCTACGTTATACGTTATACGTTATACGTTATACGTTATACGTTATACGTTATACGTTATACGTTATACGTTATACGTTATACGTTATACGTTATACGTTATACGTTATATCTTATACGTTATACGTTATGCGTTATAGGATATACGTTATACGTTATACGTTGTACGTTATACGTTATACGTTGTACGTTAAACGTTCTACGTTATACGTTATACGTTAAACGTTGTACGTTATACGTTATACGTTATACGTTATACGTTATACGTTATACGTTATACGTTATACGTTATACGTTACACGTTATACGTTATACGTTATACGTTATAGGATATACGTAATACGTTATACGTTGTACGTTATACGTTATACGTTATACGTTAAACGTTGTACGTTATACGTTATACGTTATACGTTATACGTTATACGTTATACGTTATACGTTATACGTTATACGTTATACGTTATACGTTATGCGTTATAGGATATACGTTATACG
Organism: Ptiloglossa arizonensis; assembly: GCF_051014685.1. Taxonomy (NCBI): domain Eukaryota; kingdom Metazoa; phylum Arthropoda; class Insecta; order Hymenoptera; family Colletidae; genus Ptiloglossa; species Ptiloglossa arizonensis. Next base: position 45,608 of record NW_027479279.1, on the reverse strand, counting down.
TTATACGTTGTACGTTATACGTTATACGTTGTACGTTATACGTTCTACGTTATACGTTATAAGTTAAACGTTGTACGTTATACGTTATACGTTATACGTTATACGTTATACGTTATACGTTATACGTTATACGTTATACGTTATACGTTATACGTTATACGTTATACGTTATACGTTACACGTTATACGTTATACGTTATACTATATACGTTATACGTTATACGTTATACGTTATACGTTATACGTTATACGTTATACGTTATACGTTATGCGTTATAGGATATACGTTATAGGTTATACGTTGTACGTTATACGTTATACGTTGTACGTTATACGTTCTACGTTATACGTTATAAGTTAAACGTTGTACGTTATACGTTATACGTTATACGTTATACGTTATACGTTATACGTTATACGTTATACGTTATACGTTATACGTTATACGTTATACGTTATACGTTATACGTTATACGTTATACGTTATACGTTATACGTTATACGTTATACGTTATACGTTATACGTTATACGTTATACGTTATACGTTATACGTTATACGTTATACGTTATACGTTATACGTTATACGTTATACGTTATACGTTATACGTTATACGTTATACGTTATACGTTATACGTTATACCTTATACGTTATACGTTATGCGTTATAGGATATACGTTATACGTTATACGTTGTACGTTATACGTTATACGTTGTACGTTATACGTTCTACGTTCTACGTTATACGTTAAACGTTGTACGTTATACGTTATACGTCATACGTTATACGTTATACGTTATACGTTATACGTTATACGTTCTACGTTATACGTTATACGTTAAACGTTGTACGTTATACGTTATACGTTATACGTTATACGTTTTACGTTATACGTTATGCGTTATACGTTATACGTTATACGTTATACGTTATATGTTATACGTTATACGTTATACGTTATACGTTATACGTTATACGATATACGTAATATGTAATACGTCATACGTTTTACGTTAATCGTTATACGTTATACGTTATACGTTATACGCTATACGTTATACGTTATACGTTATACGTTATACGTTATACGTTATACGTTATACGTTATGCGTTATACGTTATACGTTATACGTTATACGTTATACGTTATACGTTGTACGTTATACGTTATACGTTATACGTTATACGTTAGACGTTGTACGTTATACGTTATACGTTATACGTTATACGCTATACGTTATACGTTATACGTTATACGTTATACGTTATACGTTATACGTTGTACGTTATACGTTATACGTTATATGTTATACGTCATGCGATATACGTTATACGTTATTCGTTACACGGTATACGTTAAACGTTGTACGTTATACGTTATACGTTATACGTTATACGTTATACGTTGTACGGTATACGTTATACGTTATACGTTATACGCTATACGTTATACGTTAAACGTTGTACGTTATACGTTATACGTCATACGTTATACGTTATACGTTATACGTTATACGTTCTACGTTATACGTTATACGTTAAACGTTGTACGTTATACGTTATACGTTATACGTTATACGTTATACGTTATACGTTATACGTTATACGTTATACGTTATACGTTATACCTTATACGTTATACGTTATACGTTATACGTTATACGTTATACATTATACGTTGTACGTTGAACGTTGTACGTTATACGTTATACGTTATACGTTATACGTTATACGTTATACGTTATACGTTATACGTTATACGTTATACGTTATACGTTATACGTTATACGTTATACGACATACGCTATACGTTATACGTTATACGTTATACGTTATACGTTATACGTTATACGTTATACGTTATACGTTATACGTTATACGTTATGCGTTATAGGATATACGTTATACGTTATACGTTGTACGTTATACGTTATACGTTGTACGTTATACGTTCTACGTTATACGTTATACGTTAAACGTTGTACGTTATACGTTATACGTCATACGTTATACGTTATACGTTATACGTTATACGTTCTACGTTATACGTTATACGTTATACGTTATACGTTATACGTTATACGTTATACGTTATACGTTATACGTTATACGTTATACGTTATACGTTATACGTTATACGTTATATCTTATACGTTATACGTTATGCGTTATAGGATATACGTTATACGTTATACGTTGTACGTTATACGTTATACGTTGTACGTTAAACGTTCTACGTTATACGTTATACGTTAAACGTTGTACGTTATACGTTATACGTTATACGTTATACGTTATACGTTATACGTTATACGTTATACGTTATACGTTACACGTTATACGTTATACGTTATACGTTATAGGATATACGTAATACGTTATACGTTGTACGTTATACGTTATACGTTATACGTTAAACGTTGTACGTTATACGTTATACGTTATACGTTATACGTTATACGTTATACGTTATACGTTATACGTTATACGTTATACGTTATGCGTTATAGGATATACGTTATACGTTATACGTTGTACGTTATACGTTATACGTTGTACGTTATACGTTCTACGTTATACGTTATAAGTTAAACGTTGTACGTTATACGTTATACGTTATACGTTATACGTTATACGTTATACGTTATACGTTATACGTTATACGTTATACGTTATACGTTATACGTTATACGCTATACGTTACACGTTATACGTTATACGTTATACTATATACGTTATACGTTATACGTTATACGTTATACGTTATACGTTATACGTTATACGTTATACGTTATGCGTTATAGGATATACGTTATAGGTTATACGTTGTACGTTATACGTTATACGTTGTACGTTATACGTTCTACGTTATACGTTATAAGTTAAACGTTGTACGTTATACGTTATACGTTATACGTTATACGTTATACGTTATACGTTATACGTTATACGTTATACGTTATACGTTATACGTTATACGTTATACGTTATACGTTATACGTTATACGTTATACCTTATACGTTATACGTTATGCGTTATAGGATATACGTTATACGTTATACGTTGTACGTTATACGTTATACGTTGTACGTTATACGTTCTACGTTCTACGTTATACGTTAAACGTTGTACGTTATACGTTATACGTCATACGTTATACGTTATACGTTATACGTTATACGTTATACGTTCTACGTTATACGTTATACGTTAAACGTTGTACGTTATACGTTATACGTTATACGTTATACGTTTTACGTTATACGTTATGCGTTATACGTTATACGTTATACGTTATACGTTATATGTTATACGTTATACGTTATACGTTATACGTTATACGTTATACGATATACGTAATATGTAATACGTCATACGTTTTACGTTAATCGTTATACGTTATACGTTATACGTTATACGCTATACGTTATACGTTATACGTTATACGTTATACGTTATACGTTATACGTTATACGTTATGCGTTATACGTTATACGTTATACGTTATACGTTATACGTTATACGTTGTACGTTATACGTTATACGTTATACGTTATACGTTAGACGTTGTACGTTATACGTTATACGTTATACGTTATACGCTATACGTTATACGTTATACGTTATACGTTATACGTTATACGTTATACGTTATACGTTATACGTTATACGTTATACGTTATACGTTATACGTTATACGTTATACGTTACACGTTATACGTTATACGTTATACGTTATACGTTATACGTTATACGTTATACGTTATACGTTATACGTTATACGTTATACGTTATACGTTATACGTTATGCGTTATAGGATATACGTTATACGTTATACGTTGTACGTTATACGTTATACGTTATATGTTATACGTCATGCGATATACGTTATACGTTATTCGTTACACGGTATACGTTAAACGTTGTACGTTATACGTTATACGTTATACGTTATACGTTATACGTTGTACGGTATACGTTATACGTTATACGTTATACGCTATACGTTATACGTTAAACGTTGTACGTTATACGTTATACGTCATACGTTATACGTTATACGTTATACGTTATACGTTCTACGTTATACGTTATACGTTAAACGTTGTACGTTATACGTTATACGTTATACGTTATACGTTATACGTTATACGTTATACGTTATACGTTATACGTTATACCTTATACGTTATACGTTATACGTTATACGTTATACGTTATACATTATACGTTGTACGTTGAACGTTGTACGTTATACGTTATACGTTATACGTTATTCGTTATACGTTATACGTTATACGTTATACGTTATACGTTATACGTTATACGTTATACGTTATACGTTATACGTTATACGTTATACGACATACGTTATACGTTATACGTTATACGTTATACGTTATACGTTATACGTTATACGTTATACGTTATACGTTATACGTTATACGTTATACGTTATGCGTTATAGGATATACGTTATACGTTATACGTTGTACGTTATACGTTATACGTTGTACGTTATACGTTCTACGTTATACGTTATACGTTAAACGTTGTACGTTATACGTTATACGTTATACGTTATACGTTATACGTTATACGTTACACGTTATACGTTATACGTTATACGTTATACGTTATACGTTATACGTTATACGTTATACGTTATACGTTATACGTTATATGTTATACGTTATACGTTATGCGTTATAGGATATACGTTATACGTTATACGTTATACGTTATACGTTATACGTTATATGTTATACGTCATGCGATATACGTTATACGTTATTCGTTACACGGTATACGTTAAACGTTGTACGTTATACGTTATACGTTATACGTTATACGTTATACGTTGTACGGTATACGTTATACGTTATACGTTATACGCTATACGTTATACGTTAAACGTTGTACGTTATACGTTATACGTCATACGTTATACGTTATACGTTATACGTTATACGTTCTACGTTATACGTTATACGTTAAACGTTGTACGTTATACGTTATACGTTATACGTTATACGTTATACGTTATACGTTATACGTTATACGTTATACGTTATACCTTATACGTTACACGTTATACGTTATACGTTATACGTTATACATTATACGTTGTACGTTGAACGTTGTACGTTATACGTTATACGTTATACGTTATTCGTTATACGTTATACGTTATACGTTATACGTTATACGTTATACGTTATACGTTATACGTTATACGTTATACGTTATACGACATACGTTATACGTTATACGTTATACGTTATACGTTATACGTTATACGTTATACGTTATACGTTATACGTTATACGTTATACGTTATACGTTATGCGTTATAGGATATACGTTATACGTTATACGTTGTACGTTATACGTTATACGTTGTACGTTATACGTTCTACGTTATACGTTATACGTTAAACGTTGTACGTTATACGTTATACGTCATACGTTATACGTTATACGTTATACGTTATACGTTCTACGTTCTACGTTATACGTTAAACGTTGTACGTTATACGTTATACGTTATACGTTATACGTTATACGTTATACGTTATACGTTATACGTTATACGTTATACGTTATACCTTATACGTTATACGTTATACGTTATACGTTATACATTATTCGTTGTACGTTGAACGTTGTACGTTATACGTTATACGTTATACGTTATACGTTATACGTTATACGTTATACGTTATACGTTATACGTTATACGTTATACGTTATACGTTATAAGTTATACGTTATACGTTATACGTTATACGTTATTCGTTATACGTTAGACGCTGTACGTTATACGTTATACGTTATACGTTATACGTTATACGTTATACGTTATACGTTATACGTTATACGTTATACGTTATACGTTATGCGTTATAGGATATACGTTATACGTTATACGTTGTACGTTATACGTTATACGTTGTACGTTATACGTTCTACGTTATACGTTATACGTTATACGTTGTACGTTATACGTTATACGTCATCCGTTATACGTTATACGTTATACGTTATACGTTATAAGTTATACGTTATACGTTATACGTTACACGTTATACGTTATACGTTATACGTTATACGTTATACGTTATACGTTATACGTTATACGTTATACGTTATACGTTACACGTTATACGTTATACGTTATACGTTATACGTTATACGTTATACGTTATACGTTATACGTTATACGTTATACGTTATACGTTATACGTTATACGTTATACGTTATGCGTTATAGGATATACGTTATACGTTATACGTTATACGTTATACGTTATACGTTATATGTTATACGTCATGCGATATACGTTATACGTTATTCGTTACACGGTATACGTTAAACGTTGTACGTTATACGTTATACGTTATACGTTATACGTTATACGTTATACGTTGTACGGTATACGTTATACGTTATACGTTATACGCTATACGTTATACGTTAAACGTTGTACGTTATACGTTATACGTCATACGTTATACGTTATACGTTATACGTTATACGTTCTACGTTATACGTTATACGTTAAACGTTGTACGTTATACGTTATACGTTATACGTTATACGTTATACGTTATACGTTATACGTTATACGTTATACGTTATACCTTATACGTTATACGTTATACGTTATACGTTATACGTTATACATTATACGTTGTACGTTGAACGTTGTACGTTATACGTTATACGTTATACGTTATTCGTTATACGTTATTCGTTATACGTTATACGTTATACGTTATACGTTATACGTTATACGTTATACGTTATACGTTATACGACATACGTTATACGTTATACGTTATACGTTATACGTTATACGTTATACGTTATACGTTATACGTTATACGTTATACGTTATACGTTATACGTTATGCGTTATAGGATATACGTTATACGTTATACGTTGTACGTTATACGTTATACGTTGTACGTTATACGTTCTACGTTATACGTTATACGTTAAACGTTGTACGTTATACGTTATACGTCATACGTTATACGTTATACGTTATACGTTATACGTTCTACGTTCTACGTTATACGTTAAACGTTGTACGTTATACGTTATACGTTATACATTATACGTTATACGTTATACGTTATACGTTATACGTTATACGTTATACGTTATACCTTATACGTTATACGTTATACGTTATACGTTATACATTATTCGTTGTACGTTGAACGTTGTACGTTATACGTTATACGTTATACGTTATACGTTATACGTTATACGTTATACGTTATACGTTATACGTTATACGTTATACGTTATACGTTATACGTTATACGTTATACGTTATACGTTATAAGTTATACGTTATACGTTATACGTTATACGTTATTCGTTATACGTTAGACGCTGTACGTTATACGTTATACGTTATACGTTATACGTTATACGTTATACGTTATACGTTATACGTTATACGTTATGCGTTATACGTTATGCGTTATAGGATATACGTTATACGTTATACGTTGTACGTTATACGTTATACGTTGTACGTTATACGTTCTACGTTATACGTTATACGTTATACGTTGTACGTTATACGTTATACGTCATCCGTTATACGTTATACGTTATACGTTATACGTTATAAGTTATACGTTATACGTTATACGTTACACGTTATACGTTATACGTTATACGTTATACGTTATACGTTATACGTTATACGTTATACGTTATACGTTATACGTTATACGTTATACGTTATGCGTTATAGGATATACGTTATACGTTATAAGTTGTACGTTATACGTTATACGTTGTAGGTTATACGTTATACGTTATACGTCATACGTTATACGTTATGCGTTATAGGATATAGGTTATAGGATATACGTTGTACGCTATACGTTATACGTTGTACGTTATACGTTCTACGTTCTACGTTATACGTTATACGTTATACGTTATAAGTTATACGTTATACGTTATACGTTATACGTTATACGTTATACGTTAGACGCTATACGTTATACGTTATACGTTATACGTTATACGTTATACGTTATACGTTATACGTTATACGTTATGCGTTATACGTTACACGTTATACGTTATACGTTATACGGTATACGTTATGCGTTATACGCTATACGTTATGCGTTATAGGACATACGTTGTGCGTTATAGGATATACGTTATACGTTATACGTTATACGTTATACGACATACGTTATACGTTATACGTTATACGTTATACGTTATACGTTATACGTTATACGTTATACGTTATACGTTATACGTTATACGTTATACGTTATACGTCATACGTTATACGTTATGCGTTATAGGATATAGGTTATAGGATATACGTTGTACGCTATACGTTATACGTTGTACGTTATACGTTCTACGTTATACGTTATACGTTATACGTTATACGTTATGCGTTATAGGATATACGTTATACGTTATACGTTAAACGTTGTACGTTATACGTTATACGTCATACGTTATACGTTATACGTTATACGTTATACGTTCTACGTTATACGTTATACGTTAAACGTTGTACGTTATACGTTATACGTTATACGTTATACGTTATACGTTATACGTTATACGTTATACGTTATACGTTATACGTTATACCTTATACGTTATACGTTATACGTTATACGTTATACGTTATACATTATACGTTGTACGTTGAACGTTGTACGTTATACGTTATACGTTATACGTTATTCGTTATACGTTATACGTTATACGTTATACGTTATACGTTATACGTTATACGTTATACGTTATACGTTATACGTTATACGTTATACGACATACGTTATACGTTATACGTTATACGTTATACGTTATACGTTATACGTTATACGTTATACGTTATACGTTATACGTTATACGTTATACGTTATACGTTATACGTTATGCGTTATAGGATATACGTTATACGTTATACGTTGTACGTTATACGTTATACGTTGTACGTTATACGTTCTACGTTATACGTTATACGTTAAACGTTGTACGTTATACGTTATACGTTATACGTTATACGTTATACGTTATACGTTACACGTTATACGTTATACGTTATACGTTATACGTTATACGTTATACGTTATACGTTATACGTTATACGTTATACGTTATACGTTATACGTTATACGTTATACGTTATGCGTTATAGGATATACGTTATACGTTATACGTTATACGTTATACGTTATACGTTATATGTTATACGTCATGCGATATACGTTATACGTTATTCGTTACACGGTATACGTTAAACGTTGTACGTTATACGTTATACGTTATACGTTATACGTTATACGTTGTACGGTATACGTTATACGTTATACGTTATACGCTATACGTTATACGTTAAACGTTGTACGTTATACGTTATACGTCATACGTTATACGTTATACGTTATACGTTATACGTTCTACGTTATACGTTATACGTTAAACGTTGTACGTTATACGTTATACGTTATACGTTATACGTTATACGTTATACGTTATACGTTATACGTTATACGTTATACCTTATACGTTATACGTTATACGTTATACGTTATACGTTATACATTATACGTTGTACGTTGAACGTTGTACGTTATACGTTATACGTTATACGTTATTCGTTATACGTTATACGTTATACGTTATACGTTATACGTTATACGTTATACGTTATACGTTATACGTTATACGTTATACGACATACGTTATACGTTATACGTTATACGTTATACGTTATACGTTATACGTTATACGTTATACGTTATACGTTATACGTTATACGTTATACGTTATACGTTATGCGTTATAGGATATACGTTATACGTTATACGTTGTACGTTATACGTTATACGTTGTACGTTATACGTTCTACGTTATACGTTATACGTTAAACGTTGTACGTTATACGTTATACGTCATACGTTATACGTTATACGTTATACGTTATACGTTCTACGTTCTACGTTATACGTTAAACGTTGTACGTTATACGTTATACGTTATACGTTATACGTTATACGTTATACGTTATACGTTATACGTTATACGTTATACGTTATACCTTATACGTTATACGTTATACGTTATACGTTATACATTATACGTTGTACGTTGAACGTTGTACGTTATACGTTATACGTTATACGTTATACGTTATACGTTATACGTTATACGTTATACGTTATACGTTATACGTTATACGTTATACGTTATACGTTATACGTTATACGTTATACGTTATACGTTATAAGTTATACGTTATACGTTATACGTTATACGTTATTCGTGATACGTTAGACGCTGTACGTTATACGTTATACGTTATACGTTATACGTTATACGTTATACGTTATACGTTATACGTTATACGTTATACGTTATACGTTATGCGTTATAGGATATACGTTATACGTTATACGTTGTACGTTATACGTTATACGTTGTACGTTATACGTTCTACGTTATACGTTATACGTTATACGTTGTACGTTATACGTTATACGTCATCCGTTATACGTTATACGTTATACGTTATACGTTATAAGTTATACGTTATACGTTATACGTTACACGTTATACGTTATACGTTATACGTTATACGTTATACGTTATACGTTATACGTTATACGTTATACGTTATACGTTATACGTTATACGTTATACGTTATACGTTATACGTTATACGTTATGCGTTATAGGATATACGTTATACGTTATAAGTTGTACGTTATACGTTATACGTTGTAGGTTATACGTTATACGTTATACGTCATACGTTATACGTTATGCGTTATAGGATATAGGTTATAGGATATACGTTGTACGCTATACGTTATACGTTGTACGTTATACGTTCTACGTTCTACGTTATACGTTATACGTTATACGTTATAAGTTATACGTTATACGTTATACGTTATACGTTATACGTTATACGTTAGACGCTATACGTTATACGTTATACGTTATACGTTATACGTTATACGTTATACGTTATACGTTATACGTTATGCGTTATACGTTACACGTTATACGTTATACGTTATACGGTATACGTTATGCGTTATACGCTATACGTTATGCGTTATAGGACATACGTTGTGCGTTATAGGATATACGTTATACGTTATACGTTATACGTTATACGACATACGTTATACGTTATACGTTATACGTTATACGTTATACGTTATACGTTATACGTTATACGTTATACGTTATACGTTATACGTTATACGTTATACGTTATACGTCATACGTTATACGTTATGCGTTATAGGATATAGGTTATAGGATATACGTTGTACGCTATACGTTATACGTTGTACGTTATACGTTCTACGTTATACGTTATACGTTATACGTTATAAGTTATACGTTATACGTTATACGTTATACGTTATACGTTATACGTTAGACGCTATACGTTATACGTTATACGTTATACGTTATACGTTATACGTTATACGTTATACGTTATACGTTATACGTTATACGTTATACGTTATACGTTATACGTTATACATTATACGTTATACGTTATACGTTATGCGTTATACGTTATACGTTATGCGTTATAGGATATACGTTATACGTTATACGTTGTACGTTATACGTTATACGTTATGCGTTATACGTCATGCGATATACGTTATACGTTATACGTTATACGTTATACGCTATACATTATACGTTATACGTTATACGATATACGTTATACGTTATACGATATACGTTATACGTTATACGTTATACGTTATACGTTATACATTATACGTTATACGTTATACGTTATACGTTATACGTTATACGTTATACGTTATACGTTATACGTTATACGTTGTACGTTATACGTTATACGTTATGCGTTATACGTCATGCGATATACGTTATACGTTATACGTTATACGTTATACGTTATACGTTATACGTTATACGTTATACGTTATACGTTATACGTTATACGTTATACGTTATGCGTTATACGTTATGCGTTATACGTTATACGTTATACGTTATACGTTATACGTTATACGTTATACGTTATACGTTATACGTTGTACGTTATACGTTATACGTTATGCGTTATACGTCATGCGATATACGTTATACTATATACGTTATACGTTATACGTTATACGTTATACGTTATACGTTATACGTTATACGTTATACGTTATACGTTATACATTATACGTTATACGTTATACGTTATGCGTTATAGGATATACGTTATACGTTATACGTTGTACGTTATACGTTATACGTTATGCGTTATACGTCATGCGATATACGTTATACGTTATACGTTATACGTTATACGCTATACATTATACGTTATACGTTATACGATATACGTTATACGTTATACGATATACGTTATACGTTATACGTTATACGTTATACGTTATACATTATACGTTATACGTTATACGTTATACGTTATACGTTATACGTTATACGTTATACGTTATACGTTATACGACATACGTTATACGTTATACGTTATACGTTATAGGTTATACGTTATACGTTATACGTTATACGTTATACGTTATACGTTGTACGTTATGCGTTATAGGATATACGTTATACGTTATACGTTGTACGTTATACGTTATACGTTGTACGTTATACGTTCTACGTTATACGTTATACGTTAAACGTTGTACGTTATACGTTATACGTCATACGTTATATGTTATACGTTATACGTTATACGTTCTACGTTATACGTTATACGTTAAACGTTGTACGTTATACGTTATACGTTATACGTTATACGTTATACGTTATACGTTATACGTTATACGTTATACGTTATACGTTATACGTTATGCGTTATACGTTATGCGTTATACGTTATACGTTATACGTTATACGTTATACGTTATACGTTATACGTTATACGTTATACGTTATACGTTATACGTTATACGTTATACGTCATACGTTATACGTTATGCGTTATAGGATATAGGTTATAGGATATACGTTGTACGCTATACGATATACGTCGTACGTTATACGTTCTACGTTCTACGTTATACGTTATACGTTATACGTTATAAGTTATACGTTATACGTTATACGTTATACGTTAGACGCTATACGTTATACGTTATACGTTATACGTTAAACGTTGTACGTTATACGTTATACGTTATACGTCATACGTTATACGTTATACGTTATACGTTGTACGTTATACGTTCTACGTTCTACGTTATACGTTATACGTTAAACGTTGTACGTTATACGTTATACGTTATACGTTATACGTTTTACGTTATACGTTATGCGTTATACGTTATACGTTATACGTTATACGTTATACGTTATACGTTATACGTTATACGTTATACGTTATACGTTATACGATATACGTAATATGTAATACGTCATACGTTTTACGGTAATCGTTATACGTTATACGTTATACGCTATACGTTATACGTTATACGTTATACGTTATACGTTATACGTTATACGTTATGCGTTATACGTTATACGTTATACGTTATACGTTATACGTTATACGTTGTACGTTATACGTTATACGTTATACGTTATACGTTAGACGTTGTACGTTATACGTTATACGTTATACGTTATACGCTATACGTTATACGTTATACGTTATACGTTATACGTTATACGTTATACGTTATACGTTATACGTTATACGTTATACGTTATACGTTATACGTTATACGTTATACGTTATACGTTACACGTTATACGTTATACGTTATACGTTATACGTTATACGTTATACGTTATACGTTATACGTTATACGTTATACGTTATACGTTATACGTTATGCGTTATAGGATATACGTTATACGTTATACGTTGTACGTTATACGTTATACGTTATATGTTATACGTCATGCGATATACGTTATACTTATTCGTTATACGGTATACGTTAAACGTTGTACGTTATACGTTATACGTTATACGTTATACGTTATACGTTGTACGGTATACGTTATACGTTATACGTTATACGCTATACGTTATACGTTAAACGTTGTACGTTATACGTTATACGTCATACGTTATACGTTATACGTTATACGTTATACGTTCTACGTTATACGTTATACGTTAAACGTTGTACGTTATACGTTATACGTTATACGTTATACGTTATACGTTATACGTTATACGTTATACGTTTACGTTATACCTTATACGTTATACGTTATACGTTATACGTTATACATTATACGTTGTACGTTGAACGATGTACGTTATACGTTATACGTTATACGTTATACGTTATACGTTATACGTTATACGTTATACGTCATACGTTATACGTTATGCGTTATAGGATATAGGTTATAGGATATACGTTGTACGCTATACGATATACGTCGTACGTTATACGTTCTACGTTCTACGTTATACGTTATACGTTATACGTTATAAGTTATACGTTATACGTTATACGTTATACGTTAGACGCTATACGTTATACGTTATACGTTATACGTTAAACGTTGTACGTTATACGTTATACGTTATACGTCATACGTTATACGTTATACGTTATACGTTGTACGTTATACGTTCTACGTTATACGTTATACGTTAAACGTTGTACGTTATACGTTATACGTCATACGTTATACGTTATACGTTATACGTTATACGTTCTACGTTATACGTTATACGTTAAACGTTGTACGTTATACGTTATACGTTATACGTTATACGTTTTACGTTATACGTTATGCGTTATACGTTATACGTTATACGTTATACGTTATACGTTATACGTTATACGTTATACGTTATACGTTATACGTTATACGATATACGTAATATGTAATACGTCATACGTTTTACGGTAATCGTTATACGTTATACGTTATACGCTATACGTTATACGTTATACGTTATACGTTATACGTTATACGTTATACGTTATGCGTTATACGTTATACGTTATACGTTATACGTTATACGTTATACGTTGTACGTTATACGTTATACGTTATACGTTATACGTTAGACGCTGTACGTTATACGTTATACGTTATACGTTATACGCTATACGTTATACGTTATACGTTATACGTTATACGTTATACGTTATACGTTATACGTTATACGTTATACGTTATACGTTATACGTTATACGTTATACGTTATACGTTATACGTTACACGTTATACGTTATACGTTATACGTTATACGTTATACGTTATACGTTATACGTTATACGTTATACGTTATACGTTATACGTTATACGTTATGCGTTATAGGATATACGTTATACGTTATACGTTGTACGTTATACGTTATACGTTATATGTTATACGTCATGCGATATACGTTATACGTTATTCGTTATACGGTATACGTTAAACGTTGTACGTTATACGTTATACGTTATACGTTATACGTTATACGTTGTACGTTATACGTTGTACGTTATACGTTCTACGTTATACGTTATACGTTAAACGTTGTACGTTATACGTTATACGTCATACGTTATACGTTATACGTTATACGTTATACGTTCTACGTTATACGTTATACGTTAAACGTTGTACGTTATACGTTATACGTTATACGTTATACGTTTTACGTTATACGTTATGCGTTATACGTTATACGTTATACGTTATACGTTATACGTTATACGTTATACGTTATACATTATACGTTGTACGTTGAACGATGTACGTTATACGTTATACGTTATACGTTATACGTTATACGTTATACGTTATACGTTATACGTTATACGTTATACGTTATACGTTATACGTTATACGTTATACGTTATACGACATACGTTATACGTTATACGTTATACGTTATACGTTATACGTTATACGTTATACGTTATACGTTATACGTTATACGTTATGCGTTATAGGATATACGTTATACGTTATACGTTGTACGTTATACGTTATACGTTGTACGTTATACGTTCTACGTTATACGTTATACGTTAAACGTTGTACATTATACGTTATACGTCATACGTTATACGTTATACGTTATGCGTTATAGGATATACGTTATACGTTATACGTTGTACGTTATACGTTATACGTTGTACGTTATACGTTCTACGTTATACGTTATACGTTATACGTTATACGTTATACGTTATACGTTATACATTATACGTTATACGTTATACATTATACGTTATACGTTATACATTATGCGTTATAGGATATACCTCATACGTTATACGTTGTACGTTATACGTTATACGTTATGCGTTATACGTCATGCGATATACGTTATACGTTATACGTTATACGTTATACGTTATACATTATACGTTATACGTTATACGTTATACGTTATACGTTATACGTTATACGTTATACGTTATACGTTATACGTTATACGTTATACATTATACGTCATACGTTATACGTTATACGTTATACGTTATACGTTATGCGTTATAGGATATACGTTATACGTTATACGTTGTACGTTATACGTTATACGTTGTACGTTATACGTTATACGTTATACGTTATACGTTAAACGTTGTACGTTATACGTTATACGTTATACGTTGTACGTTATACGTTATACGTTATACGTTATACGTTATACGTTATACGTTATACGTTATACGTTATGCGTTATAGGATATACGTTATACGTTATACGTTGTACGTTATACGTTATACGTTATATGTTATACGTCATGCGATATACGTTATACGTTATTCGTTATACGGTATACGTTAAACGTTGTACGTTATACGTTATACGTTATACGTTATACGTTATACGTTGTACGGTATACGTTATACGTTATACGTTATACGCTATACGTTATACGTTAAACGTTGTACGTTATACGTTATACGTCATACGTTATACGTTATACGTTATACGTTATACGTTCTACGTTATACGTTATACGTTAAACGTTGTACGTTATACGTTATACGTTATACGTTATACGTTATACGTTATACGTTATACGTTATACGTTTACGTTATACCTTATACGTTATACGTTATACGTTATACGTTATACATTATACGTTGTACGTTGAACGATGTACGTTATACGTTATACGTTATACGTTATACGTTATACGTTATACGTTATACGTTATACGTCATACGTTATACGTTATGCGTTATAGGATATAGGTTATAGGATATACGTTGTACGCTATACGATATACGTCGTACGTTATACGTTCTACGTTCTACGTTATACGTTATACGTTATACGTTATAAGTTATACGTTATACGTTATACGTTATACGTTAGACGCTATACGTTATACGTTATACGTTATACGTTAAACGTTGTACGTTATACGTTATACGTTATACGTCATACGTTATACGTTATACGTTATACGTTGTACGTTATACGTTCTACGTTATACGTTATACGTTAAACGTTGTACGTTATACGTTATACGTCATACGTTATACGTTATACGTTATACGTTATACGTTCTACGTTATACGTTATACGTTAAACGTTGTACGTTATACGTTATACGTTATACGTTATACGTTTTACGTTATACGTTATGCGTTATACGTTATACGTTATACGTTATACGTTATACGTTATACGTTATACGTTATACGTTATACGTTATACGTTATACGATATACGTAATATGTAATACGTCATACGTTTTACGGTAATCGTTATACGTTATACGTTATACGCTATACGTTATACGTTATACGTTATACGTTATACGTTATACGTTATACGTTATGCGTTATACGTTATACGTTATACGTTATACGTTATACGTTATACGTTGTACGTTATACGTTATACGTTATACGTTATACGTTAGACGCTGTACGTTATACGTTATACGTTATACGTTATACGCTATACGTTATACGTTATACGTTATACGTTATACGTTATACGTTATACGTTATACGTTATACGTTATACGTTATACGTTATACGTTATACGTTATACGTTATACGTTATACGTTACACGTTATACGTTATACGTTATACGTTATACGTTATACGTTATACGTTATACGTTATACGTTATACGTTATACGTTATACGTTATACGTTATGCGTTATAGGATATACGTTATACGTTATACGTTGTACGTTATACGTTATACGTTATATGTTATACGTCATGCGATATACGTTATACGTTATTCGTTATACGGTATACGTTAAACGTTGTACGTTATACGTTATACGTTATACGTTATACGTTATACGTTGTACGTTATACGTTGTACGTTATACGTTCTACGTTATACGTTATACGTTAAACGTTGTACGTTATACGTTATACGTCATACGTTATACGTTATACGTTATACGTTATACGTTCTACGTTATACGTTATACGTTAAACGTTGTACGTTATACGTTATACGTTATACGTTATACGTTTTACGTTATACGTTATGCGTTATACGTTATACGTTATACGTTATACGTTATACGTTATACGTTATACGTTATACATTATACGTTGTACGTTGAACGATGTACGTTATACGTTATACGTTATACGTTATACGTTATACGTTATACGTTATACGTTATACGTTATACGTTATACGTTATACGTTATACGTTATACGTTATACGTTATACGACATACGTTATACGTTATACGTTATACGTTATACGTTATACGTTATACGTTATACGTTATACGTTATACGTTATACGTTATGCGTTATAGGATATACGTTATACGTTATACGTTGTACGTTATACGTTATACGTTGTACGTTATACGTTCTACGTTATACGTTATACGTTAAACGTTGTACATTATACGTTATACGTCATACGTTATACGTTATACGTTATGCGTTATAGGATATACGTTATACGTTATACGTTGTACGTTATACGTTATACGTTGTACGTTATACGTTCTACGTTATACGTTATACGTTATACGTTATACGTTATACGTTATACGTTATACATTATACGTTATACGTTATACATTATACGTTATACGTTATACATTATGCGTTATAGGATATACCTCATACGTTATACGTTGTACGTTATACGTTATACGTTATGCGTTATACGTCATGCGATATACGTTATACGTTATACGTTATACGTTATACGTTATACATTATACGTTATACGTTATACGTTATACGTTATACGTTATACGTTATACGTTATACGTTATACGTTATACGTTATACGTTATACATTATACGTCATACGTTATACGTTATACGTTATACGTTATACGTTATGCGTTATAGGATATACGTTATACGTTATACGTTGTACGTTATACGTTATACGTTGTACGTTATACGTTATACGTTATACGTTATACGTTAAACGTTGTACGTTATACGTTATACGTCATACGTTATACGTTATACGTTATACGTTATACGTTCTACGTTATGCGTTATACGTTAAACGTTGTACGTTATACGTTATACGTTATACGTTATACGTTATACGTTATACGTTATACGTTATACGTTATACGTTATACGTTATACGTTATACCTTATACGTTATACGTTATACGTTATACGTTATACATTATACGTTGTACGTTGAACGTTGTACGTTATACGTTATACGTTATACGTTATACGTTATACGTTATACGTTATACGTTATACGTTATACGTTATACGTTATACGTTATACGTTATACGTTATACGTTATACGTTATGCGTAATAAGTTATACGTTATACGTTATACGTTATACGTTATTCGTTATACGTTAGACGCTGTACGTTATACGTTATACGTTATACGTTATACGTTATACGTTATACGTTATACGTTATACGTTATACGTTATACGTTATACGTTATACGTTATACGTTATACGTTATACGTTATACATTATACGTTATACGTTATACGTTATGCGTTATAGGATATACCTCATACGTTATACGTTGTACGTTATACGTTATACGTTATGCGTTATACGTCATGCGATATACGTTATACGTTATGCGTTATAGGATATACGTTATACGTTATACGTTGTACGTTATACGTTATACGTTGTACGTTATACGTTCTACGTTATACGTTATACGTTATACGTTGTACGTTATACGTTATACGTCATCCGTTATACGTTATACGTTATACGTTATACGTTCTACGTTATACGTTATACGTTAAACGTTGTACGTTATACGTTATACGTTATACGTTATACGTTATACGTTATACGTTATGCGTTATACGTTATACGTTATACGTTATACGTTATACGTTATACGTTATCCGTTATACGTTATACGTTATACATTATACGTTATACGTTATACGTTATGCGTTATAGGATATACCTCATACGTTATACGTTGTACGTTATACGTTATACGTTATGCGTTATACGTCATGCGATATACGTTATACGTTATACGTTATACGTTATACGTTATACATTATACGTTATACGTTATACGTTATACGTTATACGTTATACGTTATACGTTATACGTTATACGTTATACGTTATACGTTATACGTTATACATTATACGTTATACGTTATACGTTATACGTTATACGTTATACGTTATACTATATACGACATACGTTATACGTTATACGTTATGCGTTATACTTTATACGTTATACGTTATACGTTATAAGTTATACGTTATACGTTATACGTTATACGTTATTCGTTATACGTTAGACGCTGTACGTTATACGTTATACGTTATACGTTATACGTTATACGTTATACGTTATACGTTATACGTTATACGTTATACGTTATACGTTATACGTTATACGTTATACGTTATACGTTATACGTTATACGTTATACGTTATACGTTATACGTTATACGTTATACGTTATACGTTATACGTTATACGTTATGCGTTATAGGATATACGTTATACGTTATACGTTGTACGTTATACGTTATACGTTATATGTTATACGTCATGCGATATACGTTATACGTTATTCGTTATACGGTATACGTTAAACGTTGTACGTTGTACGTTATACGTTATACGTTATACGTTATACGTTATACGTTATACGTTGTACGGTATACGTTATACGTTATACGTTATACGCTATACGTTATACGTTATACGTTATACGTTATACGTTATACGTTATACGTTATACGTTATACGTTATACGTTATACGTTATACGTTATACGTTATACGTTATACGTTATACGTTATACGTTATACATTATACGTTATACGTTATACGTTATACGTTATACGTTATACGTTATACTATATACGACATACGTTATACGTTATACGTTATACGTTATACGTTATACGTTATACGTTATAAGTTATACGTTATACGTTATACGTTATACGTTATTCGTTATACGTTAGACGCTGTACGTTATACGTTATACGTTATACGTTATACGTCATACGTTATACGTTATACGTTATACGTTATACGTTATACGTTATACGTTATACGTTATACGTTATACGTTATACGTTATACGTTATACGTTATACGTTATACGTTATACGTTATGCGTTATAGGATATACGTTATACGTTATACGTTGTACGTTATACGTTATACGTTATATGTTATACGTCATGCGATATACGTTATACGTTATTCGTTATACGGTATACGTTAAACGTTGTACGTTATACGTTATACGTTATACGTTATACGTTATACGTTATACGTTATACGTTATACGTTGTACGGTATACGTTATACATTATACGTTATACGCTATACGTTATACGTTATACGTTATACGTTATACGTTATACGTTATACGTTATACGTTATACGTTATACGTTATACGTTATACGTTATACGTTATTCGTTATACGTTATTCGTTATACATTATACGTTATACGTTATACGTTATACGTTATGCGTTATAGGATATACGTTATACGTTATACGTTGTACGTTATACGTTATACGTTGTACGTTATACGTTCTACGTTATACGTTATACGTTATACGTTGTACGTTATACGTTATACGTCATCCGTTATACGTTATACGTTATACGTTATACGTTCTACGTTATACGTTATACGTTAAACGTTGTACGTTATACGTTATACGTTATACGTTATACGTTATACGTTATACGTTATGCGTTATACGTTATACGTTATACGTTATACGTTATACGTTATACGTTATACGTTATACGTTATAGGTTATACGTTATACATTATACGTTATACGTTATACGTTATGCGTTATAGGATATACCTCATACGTTATACGTTGTACGTTATATGTTATACGTTATGCGTTATACGTCATGCGATATACGTTATACGTTATACGATATACGTTATACGTTATACATTATACGTTATACGTTATACGTTATACGTTATACGTTATACGTTATACGTTATACGTTATACGTTATACGTTATACGTTATACATTATACATTATACGTTATACGTTATACGTTATACGTTATACATTATACATTATACGTTATACGTTATACGTTATACGTTATGCGTTATAGGATACACGTTATACGTTATACGTTGTACGTTATACGTTATACGTTGTACGTTATACGTTCTACGTTATACGTTATACGTTATACGTTGTACGTTATACGTTATACGTTGTACGTTATACGTTATACGTTATATGTTATACGTCATGCGATATACGTTATACGTTATTCGTTATACGTTATACGTTATACGTTATACGTTATACGTTATGCGTTATGCGTCATGCGATATACGATATACGTTATACGTTATACGTTATACGTTATACGTTATACATTATACGTTATACGTTATACGTTATAAGTTATACGTTATACCTTATGCGTTATACGTTATACGTTATACGTTATACGTTATACGTTATACGTTATACGTTATACGTTATACGTTATACGTTATACGTTATACGTTATACGTCATTCGTTATACGTTATACGTTATACATTATACGTTATACGTTATACGTTATACGTTATACGTTATGCGTTATAGGATATACGTTATACGTTATACGTTGTACGTTATACGTTATACGTTGTACGTTATACGTTCTACGTTATACGTTATACGTTATACGTTGTACGTTATACGTTATACGTCATCCGTTATACGTTATACGTTATACGTTATACGTTCTACGTTATACGTTATACGTTAAACGTTGTACGTTATACGTTATACGTTATACGTTATACGTTATACGTTATACGTTATGCGTTATACGTTATACGTTATACGTTATACGTTATACGTTATACGTTATACGTTATACGTTATAGGTTATACGTTATACATTTTACGTTATACGTTATACGTTATGCGTTATAGGGTATACCTCATACGTTATACGTTGTACGTTATACGTTATACGTTATGCGTTATACGTCATGCGATATACGTTATACGTTATACGTTATACGTTATACGTTATACATTATACGTTATACGTTATACGTTATACGTTATACGTTATACTATATACGACATACGTTATACGTTATACGTTATACGTTATACGTTATACGTTATACGTTATAAGTTATACGTTATACGTTATACGTTATACGTTATTCGTTATACGTTAGACGCTGTACGTTATACGTTATACGTTATACGTTATACGTTATACGTTATACGTTATACGTTATACGTTATACGTTATACGTTATACGTTATACGTTATACGTTATACGTTATACGTTGTACGTTATACGTTATACGTTATACGTTATACGTTATGCGTTATAGGATATACGTTATACGTTATACGTTGTACGTTATACGTTATACGTTATATGTTATACGTCATGCGATATACGTTATACGTTATTCGTTATACGTTATACGTTATACGTTATACGTTATGCGTTATACGTCATGCGATATACGTTATACGTTATACGTTATACGTTATACGTTATACGTTATACATTATACGTTATACGTTATACGTTATAAGTTATACGTTATACCTTATACGTTATACGTTATACGTTATACGTTATACGTTATACGTTATACGTTATACGTTATACGTTATACGTTATACGTTATACGACATACGTTATACGTTATACGTTATACGTTATACGTTGTACGTTATACGTTATACGTTGTACGTTATACGTCCTACGTTATACGTTATACGTTATACGTTGTACGTTATACGTTATACGTCATCCGTTATACGTTATACGTTATACGTTATACGTTCTACGTTATACGTTATACGTTAAACGTTGTACGTTATACGTTATACGTTATACGTTATACGTTATACGTTATACGTTATGCGTTATACGTTATACGTTGTACGTTATACGTTATGCGTTATGCGTTATACGTCATGCGATATACGTTATACGTTATACGTTATACGTTATACGTTATACATTATACGTTATACGTTATACGTTATACGTTATACGTTATACGTTATACGTTATACGTTATACGTTATACGTTATACGTTATACATTATACGTTATACGTTATACGTTATACGTTATACGTTATACGTTATACTATATACGACATACGTTATACGTTATACGTTATACGTTATACGTTATAGGTTATACGTTATACATTATACGTTATACGTTATACGTTATGCGTTATAGGATATACCTCATACGTTATACGTTGTACGTTATACGTTATACGTTATGCGTTATACGTCATGCGATATACGTTATACGTTATACGATATACGTTATACGTTATACATTATACGTTATACGTTATACGTTATACGTTATACGTTATACGTTATACGTTATACGTTATACGTTATACGTTATACGTTATACATTATACGTTATACGTTATACGTTATACGTTATACGTTATACGTTATACGTTATACTATATACGACATACGTTATACGTTATACATTATACGTTATACGTTATACGTTATACGTTATAAGTTATACGTTATACGTTATACGTTATACGTTATACGTTATACGTTATTCGTTATACGTTATACGTTATACATTATACGTTATACGTTATACGTTATGCGTTATACGTTATACGTTATACGTTATACGTTATACGTTATACGTTATACGTTATACGTTCTACGTTATACGTTATACGTTAAACGTTGTACGTTATACGTTATACGTTATACGTTATACGTTATACGTTATACATTATACGTTATACGTTATACGTTATAAGTTATACGTTATACCTTATGCGTTATACGTTATACGTTATACGTTATACGTTATACGTTATACGTTATACGTTATACGTTATACGTTATACGTTATACGTTATACGTTATACGTTATACGTTATACGTTATACGTTATACGTTATACGTTATACGTTATACGTTATACGTTATACTATATACGACATACGTTATACGTTATACGTTATGCGTTATACGTTATACGTTATACGTTATACGTTATACGTTATACGTTATACGTTATACGTTATGCGTTATACGTTATACGTTATACGTTATACGTTATGCGTTATAGGATATACGTTATACGTTATACGTTGTACGTTATACGTTATACGTTGTACGTTATACGTTCTACGTTATACGTTATACGTTATACGTTGTACGTTATACGTTATACGTCATCCGTTATACGTTATACGTTATACGTTATACGTTCTACGTTATACGTTATACGTTAAACGTTGTACGTTATACGTTATACGTTATACGTTATACGTTATACGTTATACGTTATACGTTATACGTTATACGTTATACCTTATACGTTATACGTTATACGTTATACGTTATACATTATACGTTGTACGTTGAACGTTGTACGTTATACGTTATACGTTATACGTTATACGTTATACGTTATGCGTTATACGTTATACGTTATACGTTATACGTTCTACGTTATACGTTATACGTTAAACGTTGTACGTTATACGTTATACGTTATACGTTATACGTTATACGTTATACGTTATACGTTATGCGTTATACGTTATACGTTATACGTTATACGTTATACGTTATACGTTATACGTTATACGTTATACGTTATACGTTATACGTTATACGTTATACGTTATACGTTATACGATATACGTAATATGTAATACGTCATACGTTTTACGTTAATCGTTATACGTTATACGTTATACGCTATACGTTATACGTTATACGTTATACGTTATACGTTATACGTTATACGTTATACGTTATACGTTATACGTTATACGTTATACGTTATACGTTATACGTTATACGTTGTACGTTATACGTTATACGTTATACGTTATACGTTAGACGTTGTACGTTATACGTTATACGTTATACGTTATACACTATACGTTATACGTTATACGTTATACGTTATACGTTATACGTTATACGTTATTCGTTATACGTTATACGTTATACATTATACGTTATACGTTATACGTTATACGTTATACGTTATACGTTATACGTTATACGTTATACGTTATACGTTATACGTTATACGTTATACGTTATACGTTATACGTTATACATTATACGTTATACGTTATACGTTATATGTTATACGTTATACGTTATACGTTATACTATATACGACATACGTTATACGTTATACGTTATACGTTATACGTTATACGTTATACGTTATACGTTATACGTTATACGTTATACGCTATACGTTATACGTTATACGTTATACGTTATACGTTATACTATATACGACATACGTTATACGTTATACGTTATACGTTATACGTTATACGTTATACGTTATACGTTATACGTTATACGTTATACGTTATACGTTATACGTTATACGTTATACGTTATGCGTTATAGGATATACGTTATACGTTATGCGTTGTACGTTATACGTTATACGTTGTACGTTATACGTTCTACGTTATACGTTATACGTTATACGTTGTACGTTATACGTTATACGTCATCCGTTATACGTTATACGTTATACGTTATACGTTATACGTTCTACGTTATACGTTATACGTTAAACGTTGTACGATATACGTTATACGTTATACGTTATACGTTATACGTTATACGTTATGCGTTATACGTTATACGTTATACGTTATACGTTATACGTTATACGTTATACGTTATACGTTATACGTTATACGTTATACATTATACGTTATACGTTATACGTTATGCGCTATACGATATACCTCATACGTTATACGTTGTACGTTATACGTTATACGTTATGCGTTATACGTCATGCGATATACGTTATACGTTATACGTTATACGTTATACGTTATACATTATACGTTATACGTCATGCGATATACGTTATACGTTATACGACATACGTTATACGTTATATGTTATACGTTATACGTTATACGTTATACGTTATACGTTATACGTTATACGTTATACGTTATACGTTATACGTTATACGTTATACGTTATACGTTATACGTTATAGGTTATACGTTATACATTATACGTTATACGTTATACGTTATGCGTTATAGGATATACCTCATACGTTATACGTTGTACGTTATATGTTATACGTTATGCGTTATACGTCATGCGATATACGTTATACGTTATACGATATACGTTATACGTTATACATTATACGTTATACGTTATACGTTATACGTTATACGTTATACGTTATACGTTATACGTTATACGTTATACGTTATACGTTATACATTATACATTATACGTTATACGTTATACGTTATACGTTATACATTATACATTATACGTTATACGTTATACGTTATACGTTATGCGTTATAGGATACACGTTATACGTTATACGTTGTACGTTATACGTTATACGTTGTACGTTATACGTTCTACGTTATACGTTATACGTTATACGTTGTACGTTATACGTTATACGTTATACGTTATACGTTATACGTTATATGTTATACGTTATACGTTATACGTTATACGTTAAACGTTGTACGTTATACGTTATACGTTATACGTTATACGTTATACGTTATACGTTATGCGTTATACGTTATACGTTATACGTTATACGTTATACGTTATACGTTATACGTTATACGTTATAGGTTATACGTTATACATTATACGTTATACGTTATACGTTATGCGTTATAGGATATACCTCATACGTTATACGTTGTACGTTATACGTTATACGTTATGCGTTATACGTCATGCGATATACGTTATACGTTATACGTTATACGTTATACGTTATACGTTATACGTTATACATTATACGTTATACGTTATACGTTATACGTTATACGTTATACGTTATACGTTATACGTTATACGTTATACGTTATACGTTATACATTATACGTTATACGTTATACGTTATACGTTATACGTTATACGTTATACTATATACGACATACGTTATACGTTATACGTTATACGTTATACGTTATACGTTATACGTTATAAGTTATACGTTATACGTTATACGTTATACGTTATACGTTATACGTTATACGTTATACGTTATACGTTATACTTTATACGTTATACGTTATACGTTATACGTTATACGTTATACGTTATACGTTATACGTTATACGTTATACGTTATGCGTTATAGGATATACGTTATACGTTATACGTTGTACGTTATACGTTATGCGTTATGCGTTATACGTCATGCGATATACGTTATACGTTATACGTTATACGTTATACGTTATACATTATACGTTATACGTTATACGTTATACGTTATACGTTATACGTTATACGTTATACGTTATACGTTATACGTTATACGTTATACGTTATGCGTTATAGATATACGTTATACGTTATACGTTGTACGTTATACGTTATACGTTGTACGTTATACGTTCTACGTTATACGTTATACGTTATACTTTATACGTTATACGTTATACGTTATACGTTATACGTTATACGTTATACGTTATGCGTTATAGGATATACGTTATACGTTATACGTTGTACGTTATACGTTATACGTTGTACGTTATACGTTCTACGTTATACGTTATACGTTATACGTTGTACGTTATACGTTATACGTCATCCGTTATACGTTATACGTTATACGTTATACGTTCTACGTTATACGTTATACGTTAAAAGTTGTACGTTATACGTTATACGTTATACGTTATACGTTATACGTTATACGTTATACGTTATACGTTATACGTTATACGTTATACGTTATACGTTATACGTTATACGTTACATTATACGTTGTACGTTGAATGTTGTAGACGTTATACGTTATACGTTATACGTTAACGTTATACGTTATGCGTTATACGTTATACGTTAAACGTTATACGTTCTACGTTATACGTTATACGTTAAAACGTTGTACGTTATACGTTATACGTTTATACGTTATACGTTATACGTTATACGTTATACGTTATGCGTTATACGTTATACGTTATACGTTATACGTTATACGTTATACGTTATACGTTATACGTTATACGTTATAAGTTATACGTTATACGTATACGTTATACGTATACGATATACGTAATATGTAATACGTCATACGTTTTACGTTAATCGTTATACGTTATACGTTATACGTTATACGCTATACGTTATACGTTATACGTTATACGTTATACGTTATACGTTATACGTTATACCGTTATACGTTATACGTTATACGTTATACTTATACGTTATACGTTATACGTTATACGTTATACATTATACGTTGTACGTTGAATGTTGTACGTTATACGTTATACGTTATACGTTATACGTTATACGTTATGCGTTATACGTTATACGTTATACGTTATACGTTCTACGTTATACGTTATACGTTAAACGTTGTACGTTATACGTTATACGTTATACGTTATACGTTATACGTTATACGTTATACGTTATGCGTTATACGTTATACGTTATACGTTATACGTTATACGTTATACGTTAAACGTTATACGTTATACGTTATACGTTATACGTATACGTTATAGATATAGTAATAAGTAATACGTCATACGTTTTACGTTAATCGTTATACGTTATACGTTATACGCTATACGTTATACGTTATACGTTATACGTTATACGTTATACGTTATACGTTATACGTTAATCGTTATACGTTATACGTTATACGTTATACGTTACACGTTATACGTTCTTACGTTATACGTTATACGTTATACGTTATACGTTATACGTTATACGTTATACGTTATACGTTATACGATATACGTAATATGTAATACGTCATACGTTTTACGTTAAATCGTTATACGTTATACGTTATACGCTATACGTCTATACGTTATACGTTATACGTTATACGTTATACGTTAAACGTTGTACGTATAGCGTATAACGTATAACGTATAACGATTAACGTAAAACCGTATGACGTATTACATATTACGTATAATCGTATAACGTATAACGTATAAACGTATAACGTATAACGTATAACGTATAACGTATAACGTATAACGTATAACGTATACCGTGTAAACGTATAACGTATAACGTATAACGTATAACGATTAAACGTATAACGTTATAACGTATACGTATAACGTATAACGTATAACGTATAACGTATAGCGTATAACGTATAACGTATAACGATTAACGTAAAAACGTATGACGTATTACATATTACGTATATCGTATAACGTATAACGTATAACGTATAACGTATAACGTATAACGTATAACGTATAACGTATAACGTATAACGTATAACGTATAACGTATAACGCCATAACGTATAACGTATAACGTATAACGTATAACGTATAACGTATAACGTATAACGTACAACGTTTAAACGAATAACGTATAACGTAGAACGTATAACGTATAACGTATAACGTATAAACGCATAACGTATAAGTATAACGTATAACGTATAACGTATAACGTACAACATTCAACGTACAACGTATAATGTATAACGTATAACGTATAACGTATAACGTATAAGGTATAAACGTATAACGTATAACGTATAACGTATAACGTATAACGTATAACGTATAACGTATAACGTATAACGTATAACGTATAGCGTATAACGTATAACGTATAACGTATAACGATTAACGTAAAACGTATGACGTATTACATATTACGTATATCCGTATAACGTATAACGTATAACGTATAACGTATAAACGTATACCGTATAAGTATAACGTATAACGTATAACGTATAACGTATAACGTATAACGTATAAACGCATAACGTATAACGTATAACGTATAACGTATAACGTATAACGTATAACGTATAACGTACAACGTTTAACGTATAACGTATAACGTAGAACGTATAACGTATAACGTATAACGTATAACGCATAACGTATAACGTATAACGTATAACGTATAACGTAAACGTACAACATTCAACGTACAACGTATAATGTATAACGTATAACGTATAACGTATAACGTATAAGGTATAACGTATAACGTATAACGTATAACGTATAACGTATAACGTATAAACGTATACGTATAACGTATAACGTACAAACTTTTAACGTATAACGTATAACGTAGAACGTATAACGTATACACGTATAACGTATAACGGATGACGTATAACGTATAACGTACAACGTATAACGTATAACGTATAACGTAGAACGTAAAACGTACAACGTATAACGTATAACGTACAACGTATAACGTATAACGTATATCCTATAACGCATAACGTATAACGTATAACGTATAACGTATAACGTATAACGCTATAACGTATAAAGTATAACGTATAACGTATAACGTAGAACGTATAACGTACAACGTATAACGTATAACGTACAACGTATAACGTATAACGTATATCCTATAACGCATAACGTAATAACGTATAACGTATAACGTATCACGTATAACGTATAACGTATAACGTATAACGTATAACGTATAACGTATAACGTATAATGTATAACGTATAACGTATACGTATAACGTATAACGTATATCGCATGACGTATAACGCCATAACGCATAACGTATAACGTACAACGTATAACGTATAACGTATATCCTATAACGCATAAACGTATAACGTATAAACGTATATAACGTATAACGTATAAACGTATAACGTATAACGTATAACGTATAACGTATAAAGTATAACGTATAACGTATAACGTATAACGTATAACGTATAACGTATAACGTATAACGTATAACGTA
Source organism: Ptiloglossa arizonensis (assembly GCF_051014685.1). Classification (NCBI taxonomy): domain Eukaryota; kingdom Metazoa; phylum Arthropoda; class Insecta; order Hymenoptera; family Colletidae; genus Ptiloglossa; species Ptiloglossa arizonensis. The sequence goes on along the minus strand of NW_027479279.1, from coordinate 13,357 downwards.
TAACTTATAACGTATAACGTATAACGTATAACGTATAACGTATAACGTATAACGTATGTCGTATATAGTATAACGTATAAGTATAACGTATAACGTATAACGTATAACGTATAATGTATAACCGCTATAAGTATAACGTATAACGTATAACGTATAACGTATAACGTATAACGTATAACGTATAACGTATACGTATAAACGTATAATGTATAACGTATAACGTATAACGTATAAACGTATAACGTATAACGTACTATCGCATGACGTATAACGCATAACGTATAACGTATAACGTACAACGTATAACGTATGAGGTATATCCTATAACGCATAACGTATAACGTATAACGTATAATGTATAACGTATAACCTATAACGTATAACGTATAACGTATAACGTATAACGTATAACGTATAAACGTATAACGTATAACGCATAAGTATAACGTATAACGTATAACGTATAACGTATAACGTATAACGTACACGTTTAACGTATAACGTATAACGTATAACGTATAACATATAACGTATAACGTATAACGTATAACGTATAACGTATAACGTACAACGTATAACGTATAACGTATAACGTAGAACGTATAAACGTACAACGTATAACGTATAACGTACAACGTATAAACGTTATAACGTGTATCCTATAACGCACTAACGTATAACGTATAACGTTATAACGTATAATGTATAATGTATAACGTATAACGTATAACGTATAACGTATAATGTATAATGTATAACGTATAAGTATAACGTAAACGTATACGTATAACGTATAACGTATAACGTATAACGTATAACGTATAAACGTATAATGTATAACGTATAACGTATATCGTATAACGTATAACGTATATCGCATGACGTATAACGCATAACGTATAACATATAACGTACAACGTATAACGTATGAGGTATATCCTATAACGCATAACGTATAACGTATAACGTATAATGTATAACGTATAACCCTATAACGTATAACGTATAACGTATAACGTATAACGTATAACGTATAACGTATAACGTATAAACGTAATAACGTATAACGTATAACGTATAACGTATAACGTATAACATATAACGTATAACGTATGTCGCTTATAACGTATAACGTATATCGCATTGACGTTATAACGTATAATGTATAACGTATAACGTATAACGTATAACGTATAACGTATATCGCATGACGTATAACGCATAACGTATAACGTATAACGTCACAACGTATAACGTATGAGGTATATCGTATAGCGCATAACGTATAACGTATAACGTATAATGTATAACGTATAACGTATAACGTATAACGTATAAGTATAACGTATAACGTATAACGTATAACGTATAACGTATAACGCATAACGTATAACGTATAACGTATAACGTATAACGTATAACGTATATCGTACAACGTTTAACGTATAACGTATAACGTAGAACGTATAACGTCATAACGTATAACGTATAACGTATAACGGATGACCGTATAACGTATAACGTACAACGTATAACGTTTAACGTATAACGTAGAACGTATAACGTACAACGTATAACGTATAACGTACAACGCATAACGTATAACGTATATCCTATAACGCATAACGTATAACGTATAACGTATAACGTATAACGTATAACGTATAACGTATAACGTTATAAACGTATAACGAATAACGTATAACGTATAACGTATAACGTATAACGTATGTCGTATATAGTATAACGTATAACGTATAACGTATAACGTATAACGTATAGCGTATAACGTATAACGTATAACGTATAACGTATAACGTATAACGTATAACGTATAACGTATAACGTATAACGTATGTCGTATATAGTATAACGTATAACGTATAACGTATAAACATATAAACGTATAACGTATAAACGTATAATGTATAACGTATAACGTATAACGTATACGTATAACGTATAACGTATAAACGTATAACGTATAAGTATAACGAATAACGTATAACGTATAACGTATACGTATAACGTATAATGTATAACGTATAACGTATAACGAATAACGTAAAAACGTATAACGTATAAACGTATAACGTATACGTATAACGTATAGTGTATAACGTATAACGTATAAACGTATAACGTACAACGTCTAACGTATAACGTATAACGTATAACGTATAACGTACAACGTATAACGTATAACGTATAACGTATAACGTATAACGTAATAACGTATAACGTATAACGTATAACGTATAACGTATAACGTATAACGTATAACGTATAACGTATAGGTATAACGTATAACGTATAACGATTAACGTAAAACGTATGACGTATTACATATACGTATATCGTATAACGTATAACGTATAACGTATAACGTATAACGTATAACGTATAACGTATAACGTATAACGTACTAACGTATAACGTATAACGTATAACGTATAACGTATAACGCATAACGTATAACGTATAACGTATAACGTATAACGTATAACGTATAACGTATAACGTACAACGTTTAACGTATAACGTATAACGTAGAACGTATAACGTATAACGTATAACGTATAACGCATAACGTATAAACGTATAACGTATAACGTATAACGTATAACGTACAACGTTCAACGTACAACGTATAATGTATAACGTATAACGTATAACGTATAACGTATAAGGTATAACGTATAACGTATAACGTATAACGTATAACGTATAACGTATAAACGTATAACGTATAACGTATAACGTACAACGTTTAACGTATAACGTATAACGTAGAACGTATAACGTATAACGTATAACGTATAACGGATGACGTATAACGTATAACGTACAACGTATAACGTATAAACGTATAACGTAGAACGTATAACGTACACGTATAACGTATAACGTAACAACGTATAAGTATAACGTATATCCTATAACGCATAACGTATAACGTATAACGTATAACGTATAACGCATAACGTATAACGTATAACGTATAACGTATAACGTATAACGTATAACGTATAACGTATAACGCATAAACGTATAACGTATAACGTATGTCGTATATAGTATAACGTATAACGTATAACGTATAACGTATAACGTATAACGTATACGTATAACGTATAACGTATAACGTATAACGTATAACGTATAACGTATAACGTATAACGTATAAACGTATAACGTATAACGTATAACGTATAACGTATAACGTATAACGCATAAGGTATAACGTATAACATATAACGTATAACGTATAACGTATTAATGTATAACGTATAACGTAAAACGTATAACGTATAACGTATAACGTACAACGTTTAACGTATAACGTATAACGTAGAACGTATAACGTATAACGTATAACGTATAACGTATAACGTATAACGTATAACGTATAACGCATAACGTATAACGTATAACGTATAATGTATAACGTATAACGTATAACGAATAACGTATAACGTATAACGGTATAACGTATAACGTATAACGTATAACTTATAACGTATAACGTATAACGTATAACGTATAATGTATAACGTATAACGTATGTCGTATCTAGTATAACGTATTAACGTATAAACGTATAACGTATAACGTATAACGTAAAACGTATAATGTATAACGTATAACGTATAAACGTATAACGTATAACGTATAAACGTATAACGTATAACGTATAACGTATAACGTATAACGTATAATGTATAACGTATAACGTATATCGTATAACGTATAACGTATATCGCATGAGTATACCGCATAACGTATAACGTATAACGTACAACGTATAACGTATGAGGTATATCCTATAACGCATAACGTATAACGTATAACGTATAATGTATAACGTCTAACCCTATAACGTATAACGTATAACGTATAACGTATAACGTATGTCGTATATAGTATAACGTATAACGTATAACGTATAACGTATAACGTATAACGTATAATGTATAACGTATAACGTATAACGTATAACGTATAACGTATAACGTATAACGTATAACGTATAACGTATAACGTATAACGTATAATGTATAACGTATAACGTATAACGTATAACGTATAACGTATATCGCATGACGTATAACGCAATAACGCATAAACGTATAACGTACAACGTATAACGTATAACGCATAACGTATAACGTATAACGTATAACGTATAACGTATAACGTATAACGTACAACGTTTAACGTATAACGTATAACGTAGAACGTATAACGTATAACGTATAACGTATAACGGATGACGTATAACGTATAACGTACAACGTATAACGTATAACGTATAACGTAGGACGTATAACGTACAACGTAAAACGTATAACGTACAAACGTATAACGTAAACGTATAACCGTATAACGTATGTCGTATAACGTATAACGTATAACGTATAACGTATAACGTATAACGTATAACGTATAACGTATAACGTCATAACGTATAACGTATAAGGTATAACGTATAACTTATAACGTATAACGTATAACGTATAATGTATAACGTATAACGTATAACGTCTAACGTATAACGTATAACGTATATCGCATGACGTATAACGCATAACGTATAACGTATAACGTATAACGTATAACGAATAACGTATAACGTATATCGCATGACGTATAACATATAACGTATAACGTATAACGTACAACGTATAAACGTATAACGTATATCCTATAACGCATAACGTATACGTATAACGTATAACGTATAACGTACAACGTATAACGTATAACGTATAACGTATAACGTATAACGTATAACGTATAACGTATAACGTATAACGTATAACGTATAACGTATAACGTATAACGTATAACGTATAACGTACAGCGTCTAACGTATAACGAATAACGTATAACGTATAACGTATAACGTATAACTTATAAGTATAACGTATAACGTATAACGTATAACGTATAACGTATAACGTATGTCGTATATAGTATAACGTATAACGTATAACGTATAACGTATAACGTATAATGATAACGTATAACGTATAACGTATAACGTATAACGTATATCGCATGCGTATAACGCATAACGTATAACGTATAACGTACAACGTATAACGTATGAGGTATACCCTATAACGCATAACGTATAACGTATAACGTAAAATGTATAACGTATAACCTATAACGTATAACGTATAACGTATAACGTATAACGTATAACGTATAACGTATAACGTATAACGCATAACGTATAACGTATAACGTATAAACGTATAACGTATAACGTATAACGTACAACGTTTAACGTATAACGTATAACGTAGAACGTATAAACGTATAACGTATACGTTATAACGGATGACGTATAACGTATAACGTACAACGTATAACGTATAACGTAAACGTAGAACGTATAACGTACACGTTAACGTATAACGTACAACGTATAACGAATAATAACGTATATCCTATAACGCATAACGTATAACGTATAACGTATAACGTATAACGTATCATGTATAACGTATAACGTATAACGAATGACGTATAACGTATAACGTATAACGTATAACGTATAACGTTATAACGTATAACGTATAACGTATAACGTATAACGTATAACGTATAACGTATAACGCATAAGGTATAACGTATAACTTATAACGTATAACGTATAACGTATAATGTATAACGTATAACGTATAACGTTAAGTATAACGTATTATGTATATCGCATGACGCACTAACGCATAACGTATAACCGTATAAGTATAACGTATAAACGATATAACGACTAACGTATAACGTATATCGCATGCGAATAAATATAACGTATAACGTAAAACGTACAACGTATAACGTATAACGTACAACGTAATAACGTATAACGTATAACGTAGAAACGTATAACGTACAACGTATAACGTATAAACGTACAACGTATAACGTATAACGTGTATCCCTAAAACGCATAACGTATAAACGTTAACGTATAAGTATAATGTATAATGTATACGTATAACGTATAACGTATAACGTATAATGTATAAAGTATAACGTATAACGTATAAACGTATAACGTATAACGTATAACGTATAACGTAATAACGTATAACGTATAACGGATAACGTATAATGTATAAACGTATAACGTATATCGTATAACGTATAACGTATATCGCATGACGTATAACGCATAACGTATAACATATAACGTACAACGTATAACGTATGAGGTATATCCTATAAGCATAACGTATAACGTATAACGTATAATGTATAAGTATAACCTATAACGTATAACGTATAACGTATAACGTATAACGTATAACGTATAACGTATAACGTATAACGCATAACGTATAACGTATAACGTATAACGTATAACGTATAACGTATAACGTACAACGTTTAAACGTATAACGTATAACGTAGAACGTATAACGTATTAACGTATAACGTATAACGGATGGACGTATAACGTATAACGTACAAAACGTATAAAACGTATACGTATAACGTAGAACGTATAACGTACAACGTATAAACGTATAACGTACAAACGTATACGTATAACGTATATCCTATAACGCATAACGTATAACGTATAACGTATAAACGTATCATGTATAACGAATAACGTATAACGAATAACGTATAACGTTATAACGTATAACGTATAACGTATAACGTATAACGTATAACGTATAACGTATAACGTATAACGTATAACGTATAACGTTTAGCGTATAACGTATAATGTATAACGTATACCGTACAACGTATAACGTATAACGTATAACGTATAACGTATAACGTATAACGTATAACGTATAACGTACAACGTTTAACGTATACCGTATAACGAATAACGTATAACGTATATCGCATGACGTATACACAGTATACGTATAACGTATAACGTACAACGTATAACGTATAACGTATATCCTATAACGCATAAGTATAACGTATAACGTATAACGTATAACGTATAACGTATAACGTAAACGTATAACGTATAACGTATAACGTATAACGTATAACGTATAACGTATAACGTATAACGTATGGACGTATAACGTATAAGTATAACGTATAACGTACAGCGTCTAACGTATAACGAATAACGTATAACGTATAACGTATAAGTATAACTTATAACGTATAACGTATAACGTATAACGTACTAACGTATAAACGTATAAACGTATGTCGTATATAGTATAACGTATAAACGTATACAAGTATAACGTATAACGTATAACGTATAATGTATAACGTATAACGTATAACGTATAACGTATACGTATAACGTATAACGTATAACGTATAACCGTATAAGTATAACGTATAACGTATAACGTATAACGTATAACGTATAACGTATAACGTATAGCGTATAACGTATAACGTATAACGTATACGTACAACGTAAAACGTATAACGTATAACGTATAACGTATAACGTATAACGTCACAACGTACAACGTTTAAACGTATACCGTTATAACGAATAACGTATAACGTATATCGCATGACGTATAACATTAACGTATAACGTATAACGTACAACGTATAACGTATAACGTATATCCCTATAACGCATAACGTATAACGTATAACGTATAACGTATAACGTATAACGTATAACGTATAACGTATAACGTATAACGTATAACGTATAACGTATAACGTATAACGATAACGTATAACGTATAACGTATAAGGTATAACGTATAACGTATAACGTCTAACGTATAACGTACTAACGTATAACGTATAACGTACAGCGTCTAACGTATAACGACTAAACGTATAACGTATAACGTATAACGTATAACTTATAACGTATAACGTATAACGTATAAAGTATAACGCATAAACGTATAAGTATAACGTATGTCGTATATAGTTATAACGTATAACGTATAACGCTATAACGTATAACGTATAACGTATAATGTATAACGTATAACGTATAACGTATAACGTATAACGTATAACGTATAACGTATAACGTATAACGTATAACGTATAACGTATAACGTATAATGTATAACGTATAACGTATAACGTATACGTATAACGTACTATCGCATGACGTATAAACGCATAACGCTATAACGTATAACGTACAACGTATAAGTACTGAGGTATATCCTATAACGCATAACGTATAACGTATAACGTATAATGTATAAACGTATAACGTATAACGGATAACGTATAACGATAACGTATAACGTATAACGTATAACGTAAAACGCATAACGTATAACGTATAACGTATAAACGTATAACGTATAACGTATAACGTACAACGTTCTAACGTATAACGTATAACGTAGAACGTATAACGTTTAACGTATAACGTATAACGGATGACGTATAACGTATAACGTACAACGTATAACGTATAAACGTATAACGTAGAACGTACTAACGTACAACGTATAACGTATAACGTACAACGTATAACGTATAACGTATATCCTAATAACGCATAACGTATAACGTATATCGCATGACGTATAACGCATAACGTATAACGTATAACGTACAACGTATAACGTATGAGGTATATCCTATAACGCATAACGTATAACGTATAACGTATAATGTACTAACGTATAACGTATAACGTACTAAGTATAACGTATAACGTATAACGTATAACGTATAACGTATAACGTATAACGTATAACGTATAACGTATAACGTATAACGTATAAACGTACAGCGTCTAACGTATAACGAATAACGTATAACGTATAACGTATAACGTATAAACTTACTTACGCATAACGTATAACGTATAACGTATAACGTATAACGTATAACGTATAACGTATAACGTATAACGTATAACGTATAAAGTATAACGTATAACGTAAAACGTATACGTATAACGTACAACGTTCAACGTACAACGTATAATGTATAACGTATAACGTATAACGTATAAAGTATAAGGTATAACGTATAAACGTATAACGTATAAGTATAAACGTATAACGTATAACGTTAAGTATAACGTATAAGTATAACGTATACACGTACAACGTTTAACGTTATAACGCATAACGTAGAAACGTATAACGTATAACGTATAACGTATAACGTATGACGTATAACGTATAACGTACAACGTTTAACGTATAAACGTATAACGTATAACGTATAACGTACAACGTATAACGTAAACGTACAACGTATAACGTATAACGTATATCCTATAACGCATAACGTATAAACGTATAACGTATAACGTATAACGTATGACGTATAATGTATAACGTATAACGTATAACGTATAACGTATAACGTATAACGTATAAACGTATAACGTATAACGTACTAACGTATAACGTATAATGTATAACGTATAACGTATAACGTATAACGTATAACGTATATCGCACTGACGTATAACGCATAACGTATAACGTATAACGTACAACGTATAAACGTATGAGGTATATCCTATAACGCATAATGTATAACGTATAACGTATAATGTATAACGTATAACGTATAATTATAACGTATAAACGTATAAGTATAACGTATAACGTATAACGTAGTAACTAGACGTATAACGTACAACGTATAACGTATAACGTACAACGTATAACGTATAACGTATATCCTATAACGCATAACGTATAACGTATAACGTATGACGTATAACGTATAATGTACAACGTTTAACGTATAAGTATACGTAGAACGTATAACGTACAACGTATAACGTATAACGTACAACGTAAACGTATAACGTATAACCTATAACGCATAACGTACTAACCGTATAAACGTGATAACGTATAACGTATAACGTATAAGTATACGTATAACGTATAACGTATAACGTATGTCGTATAACGTATAACGTATAACGTATAACGTATAAGTATAACGTATAACGTATAACGTATAACGTATAACGTATAACGTATAACGTATAACGTATAACGTATAACGTACATCGTTCAACGTACAACGTATAATGTATAACGTATAACGTATAACGTATAACGTATAACGTAAAACGTATAACGTATAACGCATAACGTATAACGTAAAACGTAAACGTATAACGTATAACGTATAACGTACAACGTTTAACGTATAACGTATAACGTAGAACGTATAACGTATAACGTATAACGTATAACGTATGACGTATAACGTATAACGTACAACGTTTAACGTATAACGTATAACGTAGAACGTATAAGTACAACGTATAACGTACAACGTATAACGTATAACGTATAACGTATAACGTATAACGTACAACGTTTAACGTATCCCGTATAACGAATAACGTATAACGTATATCGCATGACGTATAACATATAACGTATAACGTATAACGTACAACGTATAACGTATAACGTATATCCTATAACGCATAACGTATAACGATATAACGTATAACGTATAACGTAAAACGTATAAAAACGTATAAACGTAACGTATAACGTATAAGTATAACGTATAACGTGTAAGTATAAGTATAACGTATAACGTATAACGTATAACGTATAACGTATAACGTATAAAGTATAAACGTATAACGTATAACGTATAACGTATAACGTATAACGTATAACGTATAGCGTATAACGTATAAACGTATAACGTATAACGTACAGCGTCTAACGTATAACGTATAACGATAACGTATAACGTACAACGTATCAACGTATAACGTATAACGTATAAACGTATAAGTATAACGCATAACGTATAACGTATAACGTATAACGTATAACGTATAACGTATAACGTATAGCGTATAACGTATAACGTATAACGATTACCGTAAAACGTATGACGTATTACATATTACGTATATCGTATAACGTATAACGTATAACGTATAACGTATAACGTATAACGTATAACGTATAACGTAATAACGTATAACGTATAACGCAAACGTATAAACGTAAAACGTATAACGTATAACGTATAACGTATAACGTACAACGTTTAACGTATAACGTATAACGTAGAACGTATAACGTATAACGTATAAACGTATAACGTATGACGTATAACGTATAACGTACAACGTTTAACGTATAAACGTATAAAGTAAGACAGTAAAACGTACAACGTATAACGTATAACGTATAACGTATGACGTATAACGTATAACGTATAACGTACAACGTTTAACGTATAACGTATAACGTATAACGTATAGCGTCTAACGATATAACGTATAACGTATAACGTATAACTTATAACGTATAACGTATAACGTATAACGTAGAACGTAGAACGTATAACGTACGACGTATATCGTATAGCGTACAACCGTATATCCTATAACCTATATCCTATAACGCATAACGTATAACGTATGACGTATAACGTATAAACGTATAACGTATAACGTATAACGTATAACGTATAACGTATAACGTACATCGTTCAAAGTACAACGTATAATTGTATAACGTATAACGTATAACGTATAACGTATAAGGTATACGTAAACGTATAACGTATAACGTATAACGTATAACGTATAACGTATAAAGTATAACGTATAACGTACAACGTTAAACGGTATAACGTATAACGTAGAACGTATAACGTATAACGTATAACGAAAGTATGACGTATAACGTAACGTTACACGTTAACGTATACGTATAGCGTATAACGTATAACGTATAAGTATACCGTACAACGTAATAACGTATAACGTATAACGTATAACGTATAACGTACAACGTTTAAGTATACGTATACGAATAACGTTAACGTATATCGCAGAGTATAACATATAAGTATAACGTATAACGTACAACGTATAAGTATAACGTATATCCTATAACGATAACGTATAACGTATAACGTATAACGTATAACGTATAACGTATAACGTATACGTATAACGTACAACGTACTAACGTATAACGTATAAGTACAACGTTTAACGTACTAACGTATAACGTATAACGTATAACGTACAACGTATAACGTATAACGTACAACGTATAACGTATAACGTATATCCTATAACGCATAACGTATAACGTATAACGTATAACGTATAAACGTATGACGTATAATGTATAACGTATAACGTATAACGTATAACGTATAACGTATAACGTATAACGTATAACGTATAACGTATAACGTATAACGTATATGTATAACGTATAACGTATAACGTACTAACGTATAACGTATATCGCATGACGTAAAACGCATAAACGTATAACGTATAAACCGTACAACGTATAACGTATGAGGTATATCCTATAAGCATACTGTATACGTATAACGTATAATGTATAACGTATAACGTATAATGTATAACGTATAACGTATAACGTATAAGTATAACGTATAAATACGTATAACGTAGAAAACGTATAACGTAAAACGTATAACGTATAACGTAACGTATACGTATAACGTAACTCCTATAACGCATAACGTATAACGCTATAACGTATGACGTATAACGTAATAATGTACAACGTTTAACGTATAACGTATAACGTAGAACGTATAACGTACAACGTACTAACGTATAACGTACAACGTATAACGTATAACGTATATCCTATAACGCACTAACGTATAAGTATAACGTATAACGCTATACGTATACGTATAAGTTAACGTATACGTATAAAACGTATAACGTATGTCGTATAACGTATAACGTATAACGTATAACGTATAAACGTATAACGTATTAAGTATAACGTATAACGTTTAACGTATAACGTATAACGTAAACGTATAAGTATAACGTACATCGTTCAACGTACAACGTATAATGTATAACGTATAAGTATAACGTATAACGTATAACGTATACGTATAACGTATAACGCATAACGTATAACGTAAAACGTAAACGTATAACGTATAACAGTATAAACGTACAACGTTTAACGTATAACGTATAACGTAGAAGTATAACGTATAACGTATAACGTATACGTATGACGTATAAGTATAACGTACAACGTTTAACGTATAACGTATAACGTAGAACGTATAACGTACCAACGTATAACGTACAACGTATAACGTATAACGTATAAAACGTATAACGTCACTAACGTACAAACGTATTACGTATACCGTATAACGAAAACGTATAAGTATATCGCATGACGTATAACATATAACGTATAACGTATAACGTACAACGTATAACGTATAACGTATATCCTATAACGCATAACGTATCACGTATAACGTATAACGTATAACGTATAAGTATAACGTATAAACGTATAAACGTATAACGTATAAAACGTATAACGTCTAACGTGTAACGTATACGTATACACGTATAACGTATAACGTATAACGT